>NC_056731.1:1975412659-1975465159 GCF_019279795.1 Protopterus annectens
TCTATATGTTCTATAGTAATTCAAGCGTGACTGCATTCACATTTGCCAGTTACTGTGACCACTACACGTTAGCTGTTGTGTCATTAATATGCATACCCATGGTACTTAGGTACATTTACATATCCCCCACACTCATGCGTCACAGGCATCCATTCTCCTGCTGGGAAAGGTGCGGTACTGCATGTTAAACATTCCTTATTCCCCCTCGCTCATGGCCCAGGATGCATATGTCATGACCGCAGGGATGTTCAGATGACAGGTGCTTATATCCCCTACGCATACAGGCCTTCGATTGTCAGGGTGTTGCTGTGGTGCTTTGGGTTTGGTCTTGTCCGCCCAGTGTACGGAACTGCCCTGACCGTGTACGAATGTTAGATGAGTCACATGGGCACGTTTTGTCCGTGTCTATGATACCATGTCACCCCCCCCCCAATTATTCATAACTGTGTGCGCCGATTGGCCGGTGTACCCGTTGTAGATCTTGTTATACTAATTGCACACGGTCTGGTCGAACGGACCTATTTCCATTACTAACCTTCGGTATGTATGACCTGTGTCGCAATATTACATGGGTTTACCATTGCGTGACGGCTTTCACTGAGCCACAGACATGTCCGTTGCTTGGTTTGGGAGGGATTCGTTGTGCTACACACATTTAACATGGCGGAACAGGTTGAACAGCTCAGCCACGGGGACATCGGGTTCTCCGTCGCTGTTTAGTATTGAATCGCTATGTGGAGTTTGTTTCACAAAGCGAAACAATGTCGACATTGGTAATGGACATCTCGCGCAGTACGTCCGCACCGCCGTGGGTGACGTATGTCTGCGTTTGGGTGGCGGACAGGCATTATGCTGTGCCATTATGTCTGGGAATATATGGTTTCTTGCCATAGATGATATGCCATACTAGCAATGACCCGCGTCTGGGTGTGGGTACTGCTGTATTACCCACGGGAAGAGTGGCCTTAGGTTAGGTGGTGCCCTAGGCAGAAGTTGCCACCGCAACATCACCCGCTACCCCCCTCCTGGTCTACCTACACCAAACAAAGTCTGGAAAGGTGCCCTGAGTAGAGCAACGCCCTAGACGGCTGCCTACTTGGCCTATGCCTAAGCACGGCTATGTGTGTGGTCCCTCGGGCATCGGACTCGGGAACGCGCCACGTCTGCCGTGGGTATGTCCAGCATTACCCACATCCAGCTATGGTGTATTGCCATGATGTTCCATGTGTACAGTGGTGCCGGTTACCATACATATGCCTTTCTCAAAAGCCGATTTCACACTTCTGAACACTACTGTGGTCTCCTTTAAGGCCCCTGAGCCAGTGGTGAACATCACTCAAACCGCTGAATCACGTACATATGCCTTCCACCAGCACCTACAGGACTGCATGGATCAGTCAATCCCATACAAAACTGAGACTCTTTGTACCACAGACAAGCATGCAGTCTGGTGGACCCCAGCCATGAACAAGCTCTACAACGACAGGAGGTAGATACTACAAGTTAAAGCGGAATACTTGTAAGGTAACACACCCTTGCTCATTATATGTGAAGAACTATAAGCTGTCATGAAATCATCCAGGGGAAATACAACAGAGAAATTAACAAGGACTCAACAGACATTCATAAGTCCTTCTTTAGCTATGTTGGACACCTGGGAGGACACTCCCAGATATGCTCAAACCAGGTTCACAATGATGTGAAGATGACTGAACCTACACACATTGCCAGCATACTGGCTGACATGTTCAGTGCTAACATTTCCCCCCCTCACCCCCACATGGAGAGATATCTATACCAGAGACTTGTAGATCCTGGAACATCTGTAACGCACAGGTGGGAAATGCTGTCTCCAAGGCAGTCAACACAGCATCCATGGGACCAGATGTTGTCCCAGCTGTGTACTCCATGAACTCTATGGGGAATTAAACCCACACTTAGGACAGCTGTTTAATCTTAGCCTCACCTCAGGATACGTACCCGAGTAGTAACACAAGGCGACTGTAGTCACACTTCACATAGATGGTGCCTCCACTGACCCTGGTTATTACCATACCATTAGCTTGACAAGCCTTATCTGCAAAGCCATGGAGAAGGATCATAATGGAACTCATAGATAAAGACATAGGGGACTCGCATACTTTGGATACAACCCAGTTTAGCTTGGTCAAAGTCAGATCATGCCTTTTACACGTGTTTGACTTTGTAGGATCAGTCACCAAGGCCATTGATGAGGTTAAGCAGTCCATACAGCCTACCTCAACCTGGCAAAGGCCTTCGACACAATACCCCCCTCGGGTATCATTGATAAATCCGTCATCTTGAACGTAAATCCATACATCACCATATGGGTTGCAAACTGGCTAAGTCACAGAACACACATGGTCATAGTTGCTGGCGCCATGTCATACTCACAGCCAGTCACAGGTGGTGTCCCATGGGGCTCAGTCCTGGGTCCACTATTTTTCAGCATCTACATTTCCAAAGTACAAGCAAACACAGGGGGGTTATGGGTGACAATGTTTGCAGATGACTGCAAACTGGGTGCCATAGTCAGACACACATCTGACACAGATATCCTTCAGGAGTGCCTCACAGATGTGGATAAGTGGTGCCAGAGACATGGCCTACAGCTAAATGCCAGGAAATGCATAGTCATACCCTTCGGGAAGAACAAGGTTACCCCTAGCTACCATATAGGTGGCAATCCACTGAGCACAGAGGGAGTTACCAGGGATCTGGGTACCCAGGTTGTTGTTAACCATTCGTTAGACACACACGTTGCTAACGTAGTTAGGTAGACCTTCCACATTGCCCACATCATCATGAAGGGATTCACATCTAGATCAGGGGAGGTCATTGTCCCCTTGTACTCATCACTCATTAGACCTATGATTGGGTACAATGCCCCGTTCAGAATGTATCTGACCCGACACCTGCAGCAGCTGGAAAGGCACCAACAGTTAATTGACAAACAGATGCAGGGTCTCAGGAATATGTGTTATACTGACCGACTGAAAGAATTCCAGCTGTATACAGTTGCATACCACTTGCCCAGAGGTGACCTGTGCCTGGCATACAAGGCCATGTCGAACCCAGATCTGCTGACTATGCTTCACCTAAAGAAGTTAGATCCCTCAGAACCACAAGGGCAGATGACATACACCTTGACACTGTCATTAATAGAACGTGTTGGTGGGACAGATTCATCACCCGGACACTCACTATGCTGTGGAACAACATCCCAGTACATGTGAGGGCAAGCACCTCACTGGCCTTGTGTTAGTATTTTGACATGGATGTCTGAATTGATTTATTTAAGTAACCTTCTAAATGAATATTTACATTACCACATTGTGAATCTTTACATTTCGTTGGTCTATTTTACATTAGTCATAATCATACGCTTTATCTGTATATATTATGGTTCATTTATATTACTAGGTGTCTGCAGTTCTTTTAATATATTGGCACAATCCGTAGAACATATATATGTAGCTTACACAGTCAGACATTTGGAAAACATTATGTTGGTTCATCTTTCATATATATACATATATATTTCTATTTTTCTATGAAGAATGTACCTTTCTAAGCAATGTCTGATGTCCTCACTGTGTGGAATCTGTAACCCAAGTAAAGTTTGTTTGCTTGTTTGCCTTTAAGGCATGTAATTAATACCTAGCACATCTAATTTACTGACCAATTAAGGGTTTTAAATGTAGTAGGTTGGACTGCATTGTATGTATTCTGAATAAGTCTGCTTATGAAGCAGACGAAAAGAGCTTCAATAAACTATGGTGACTGCATTTAATTCCTGGTGTGCTCTGAGTGGTCACTGACGGTGTCTACAGTACCTCGTCTTTGCTTTGGACTTCATCGGCTGGTTGTCTGTGTTTGTTGTATGGGGAATGTCAAGTGTAGTCCCTATGTGTATTACTTGTGTAATGCCTTACTACGGCAGTGTAATTCCACCGGGTTTGCAGTTATGGGTGCCATCTTAGTCATACGCTTGTCCATCCATGTGAATTGCCTACTGGACACTGGTATAGGGCTGTACACATTTCACACCTGCATTTTGCATTCTCCGGTAGATGGTTTGCATTATTAGCGGAGAGTAAGGCAGGTGCTATGCACACATCCCTCCCACGGGGCGGGACAAAGGATTGCCTGTGAAACAACACCGAGGCCAGATTCTACATACCCAGACTCCTTTGACTGCAACAGTCGACAGTACCCATTACACATCCTTCATGTGTGCGGGACTGTGATGTGGACGCAGTTCTATGGACCCGGTACCCTGGGTATTTCTGTGCATGTGTGCTGCATTTAATGGACAGCTATCATCAACATTGAACATGCTTGCGGTGCATATGTGTACCTGTGACGTAGTGACGACAATGAGATCACGTGAGTAATGCAGGAAGCTAGCAGGCATTCAATGAATGGAATTTTTGGGTCCTACAATGGACACCGATGTGCATATGTCGAGTTAGATGTTGCTGGACTGTGTCCACCTGCCCAGTGCTTTTCACTGCTGGTGTATGTTCCCCAATCGCAGATGGCTGTTTGACTACCCATTCTACATGGTGCTACATAACCAGGTGATTTAGTACTGTGAACAAATGACATACATCCAAAGATGCTGATTAGCAACTGCTTCATATACACCTCAGACATCCCAATGGGACATATCCGTCACTGTATTTTCAATATAACACCACCAGAACATGTTGATCACCTATGTATTCATTTAACCATGTTGTCTTCATAGGTGGGAATGCCATAGTTTACATATCCTACTTGACGTTGTGTGTGTGCCATTAGTATGTGTTCCACAGGTCGCACATCTGTTCCGCTGTATGGTAGCGGGTGCTCCTCATTCTGTTGCTGGCAGATTGAGTGCTGTGTACGCCGGTGTTGGCACGACGGTCCGGCTTTGTATGTGGAATGTCAACTGTAGTCCCTATGTGTATTTCCTGTGTTATGCCTTACCGCGGCTGTGTAATTTACCCGGGTTTGCAGTTGTGGGTGCCATCTTGGCCATACGGTTGTCCATCCATGACAATTGCCTACTGGACACTAGTATAGGGCTGTACACATTTCACACCTGCATTTAGCATTCTCCGGTGGATGGTTTGCATTATTAGTGGAGAGTAAGGCAGGTGCTACGCACACATCCCTCCCACGGGGCGGGACAAAGGATTGCTTGCGAAACAACACCGAGCCCAGAGTCTACATACCCAGAATCCCTTGACTGCAACAATCGACAGTACCCATTACACATCCTTCATGTGTGCGGGACTGTGATGTGGACGCAGTTCTATGGACCAGTACCCTGGGTATTTCTGTGCATCTGTGCTGCATTACATGGACAGCTATCAGCAACATTAAACACGCTTGCGGTGCATATGTGTACCTGTAACGACAATGAGTTCAGGTACGCATTGAAATAAGACATCATTCTTTTCGTTAGTCAATTTTTGGGTCCTACAATGGACACCACTGTGCATATGTAAAGTGTAGAGCTTGTCGGACTGTGTCCTTGTGAGCAGTGGGTTTCACTGATGCTGTGTGTTCAGCAATCGCGGATGTCTGCTTGACTACCCATACTGTGTAGTGCTACAGGAACCATGTCTTCCGACACCAGAACCCAATGGTGTACATCCAATGTTGCAGGTTAACAACCACTTTCATACCCAGAGGTCACGATTGGGAGGTATTGCCACTTTATTATCGGAACAACACCTCCAGACTGTGTACATCACGGGAACTTTAGGCCAGTCTTACCGGCCATTTGCAATTGTGATTAGCACACACGTGTCAATACATGTATGATAAGACATATTGTCATGCAGAAGTTACTCTATGTTATTTGGACATTGGCTTCTGCTATTGGCATCCATTGCTGTGAGTGTTGCCAGTTACCATACACATTGCTTGCTCAGAGGCAGACTACACAATTCTGCACACTACTGTGGTCTCCTTTAAGGACCCTGAGCCAGTGGTCGACAGTACTGCAGCCACTGCATCAATCACATTTGCCATCTACCAGTACCTACAGGACTGCGTGAACCAGGCATTCACTTACCCAACTGTGGTTCATTGTACCAATGCCAAGCATCCAGTGTGGTGTACCCCAGCCATACACAGGATGTACAACACGAGGAGGTGGCTACTACAAGGTGGAGCAGACACCTTGTGAGGTATGACACCCTTGGTCATCATATGTGTAGAGTTACACACTGTCGTGCCATGGTCCAGGGCACATTCCACAGATATACCTACATGGACCTGGCTGACAATCATACCACCTTCAGTTGCTATGCTCAACACCTGGGAGGTCACTCCCACATATGCTCTGACTGGGTTCACAAAGAGGTGGAGTTTACTCAACATACACACATTGCCAACAAACAGGCTGACAAGTCCAGTAAGGACATCTCCACACCCTCCCCCACACATGAGGAGATGTCTGTACCAGCGGTTTGTGGTCATCAAATGTTCTGTGACACACAGGTGGGACATGCTCTCTCCAGGGTAGTGGACATAGCATCCATGAGACCAGCTGGTGACCCCACTGTGTACTCCACTATCTCATTGAGGAATTAGACCCACAGTTAGGACAACTATTTCTTTGTAGCCTCACCTCAGGTAAGGTACCCAGGTTGTGTCGCATGGCAACTGTAGTCCCACGTCACAGGGCCAATGCCTCCACTGAGCCTGGTTATTACTGTCCCATTACCATGAGGAGACCTATCTGCAAAGACATGGGGAGGATCATACTGCGGCTCGTATATGACTGCATAGGGGACATACATACTTTGCATCCAACACGGTTTGTCTTGTTCAGGGGCGGTTCATGCCTTTAAAGCATGGTTGACATTTTCGGGACAGTCACCGAGGCCATTGATGGGGGTGTTGCAGTCCATACAGCCTACCTTGACCTGGCAAAGGCCTTCATCACATTACCCCCCTCAGGTATCGTTGATAAACCCATTGGCTGGGATGTGAACACGTACATCACAGAATGTGTTGTAAACTGTCTATGTGACACAACCCACACGGTCATAGTTGCTGGCAGCGTGTCAGACCTACTGCCTGTCGCAAGTGGTGTCCCATGGGGCCCTTCCGTGGGTCCACTCCTGTCATACATCTACATTTCCACGGTACAGGCACACACAGGGGTTTTATGGGCAACATTGTTTGTAGATGACTGCAAAACAGGTGCCATAGTGGGACGGACATCTGACACAGATATCCTTTGAAGGGGCCTCCCAGATATGCATATCTGCTGTCAGGGACATGTCCCACAGCTAAATGCTAAGTAATGCAACATCATACCTGTGGAGAACTACTAGGTCACCCCTGTCCAGCATAGAGGTGGCTGTCCACTCAGCACAGGGGTGATTACCAGGGATCAGGGGACAGAGTTTGTCGGTCACCATTCATTCAACACACACGTTGCTATCGTGGTTGTGTGGGACTTCTACATTGCCCACCTGTTTGTGCAGGGATTCACATCTACATCAGGCTAGGTCATTGTCTCCTTGTACCCATTACGTGTTACACCTATGATTTACTACATTGCCCCATTCAGACTGTATCTGACCATACACCTACAGCAGCTGGGAAGCCCTCATAGGTTAATTGTTGTACAGATGCAGGATGACATCATTTTGTGTAATGCTGCCCCACTTGTAGGACCCCTGCCACATTACGTCACATACCTGCTGTTTAGTGTTGACCTGTGCCTGACATACGAGGCCATGTCAACCCATATGTCATGTGTATGCTTCACCTACTGTATCTGCATCCCTCAGAACCACTAGGGCAGGTGACATTTACCTTGTCACGGTCATTAATGGGATGTGTTTGAGTGACACATATATCACCCAGACACTCATAATGCTGTGGATCTACATCACAGTACATGTGAGACAGAGATCCTTCCTAGCCTTGTTCGGGTGTGTTGTCCATTGGATGGAGAATTGCAGGTATAGGCCAGGGATTACATCATTATCCCTGCTTGACGGAGGTACAGCACTATCATGGGTATTTTATCTGAAGCACAGAAGGTTGGCAAAGTCATCCTAACTATGGTGTAGTGTTATGGCTGAACCTGGGACGATGGCCTACCCTGTACCTATGGACGTATGAACCTATATTCATAGTTTGTCACATTTACAATTGTCTATCCCCTATACTCTTTCTCCAGTGTATATTTCTGTGGCACATGATTGTCCTCTGTATTACATGCAGGTATGCTGTGTACAGTGCACATACGTCACAGTTGATGACAGTGTATCTGTGTCCCTAACACTGTGATACTGAGGACTACCACACATCCTTCACAACATTACATGCATATGCCCATTCTATTCTTCTTTGGCCTATGGGGGGGGGTGTTAAGGCAAACATTACACAAGTCCCTGTTTGTGCATACTTCATGTTGGTGTTTGACCAGGCTCCGTTGCAGTCGTGTGTTGGACAGTAGTGTTTCTGTGTGTTTGCCATGTGTTTTTATTGCCGGTACATCTGTGGGAGGTGTGGTTGGCACATGTTCCTCTTTGCAGGGACACCCATCCTGGGGTTTGTGTCATGCATCTGCATTTGGCACGTGCCATATGTCCTGTACTATTCCCACAGTCGTGTATGCCTTCATGCACTACTACTGCGTGTTACTGGCTGTTTGTATGTGGTACACATGGACATTGTGATGGTTGGCTTGACCTATTCCCATGCTAGAACGTACACATCTGTCAATTAAGTTGTTTAAATCAAACTGTAACACTCATTCGTATTTTCAAAATGACAGTCAATAACACAGGAAGCTGAGATTAATAATGTTTTACTACTGTGCAGCAGGAGGCAAAGAACTATGCAGTAAAAGTTTAGACATTTGTTTTACTCTATACATGTTACAGCTGTATGAGCATTGGGTATACTATCATCTTTTGCACACATTAATGATGTGGTCAGTCACAAGGCATTTACATCGCTAGAGTCCACAATGTTGTATTCCTACAACAGTGCTCAGGTAATGCTTATTAAATGTTTTCCCATGAGAATAACACAGCCTTGTAAGGCACCTTGTCAATTACAGTGTCCTTCTGTGATTGTAGCTGTTTCAAGGACCCTAGACTGTTCCGATACTGTAGTCAGTTAATTTCTTAATACGTTGCTTTGTCTCTCTGGTAAGGAGTTGTACTGTTATCTTCGATAGAGCTCACAAGGCCATCCTCCTCAGGGGAAGGGGTGATGTTATGCATGTACATACATTTATTGTTCTGTAACCCAGCAGATAATTAATGCTGACAGACATAAGCCTGCTGTACTGGTTACTGCCAGGGTCAGAATTCCATCACACTACAGCTTAGCTTCACCAATTACATGCAGGCTTAGTTCTACTGCCATATTGTACGGTACAATTCAATGCATTATCTAGTATTTCGAGTCTAAACTGGCACTTCATATGTGTTTCTATATATATTTTTGCAAATAATTCCATCCCGCCATATGCATGTTGTTCCGTCCTTTACCTTGACCGTGTGTATTTGGCCGTCCGGCAACGCTACTCTCCACATGTGATGTCCCACCTTCCCCTTCTTTGCCTGTAGCACCCTGTTAGGAAGTCCTGTTTGGTAGGCACGTGTTCCACTATATGTGATCGACTTCACTGCATAGCTACTCATCGATGCGGTGGTTCAGCAACCCGACTTGTCCACATGTGTACAGTTATGTGCACCGTGTCGTATGCAAACCTATATGGTTTCGACGGGTACATACCACATGCAGGATGTACACATTCTGCAGACACATTCACATGCAGCCATTTACATATCTGTACCTGAGGTGGGTTGGTGACATGTGGGTGCGTGTTGCCCGCGTGGCATTGCCTAACACAAACATCTTACCACATTTCAGGTATGCACATTGTGTGTGGGTGTATAGCTGCACACGGATGCTAGCAGGTTAGGGTGCACAGGTGTACATGGGTGGGACTGACATGTACAATGAGGCTATTGTGTATTACATCTGAATGCATGGGTTCTGCTTCTGGATATTACACTTCAACATACGCCATCCGGTGTATGCGACAGAGACGTTGCTGGGTGTGGGATATGTTGCTATGCACATGTTTGCCTGTGTTTAAGGTATCTTGATTCCTTACTGTTGTTATGTCAACACAGCTACCCGGCTATGTACTCTCACTACTGCTTGTGACCATTATGGTTGGCACCTTTTCCAATGCCCATAGTGGGGCATGTTATGTGGAAACTTGAATTTGCAGGACTACACATACCCACGGCAAGTGCAGTTGACAGAACTTCACTTGTTTGCCATACTATAAGCTTATTCTGTAAGCATTTAGGTTCCTTATTCATTTTCTTCTGCCATGTATGTGTTTCATATACAAATGTATTATGTTTTATACTACTATTACTTGTATATTGCGGGAATATTTTTGGCAGGGGATCTGAGGTCATTTTCCATTTTTCTGATTGTTGCAGGGACACAACTGTCCAATCAGGGACTGTCCATGGCACATTGGGACAGCTGGTAACCCTGGTGACCATGCCCATGTCGCTACTGGGGTTGCCACCTTTTCCAGTTTCCAAGCTGGGATATTGCCGGGACTCACATCTGACTTTACAGGCCGACACATACACACGGTCACTATATAGCATAGAACTTCACTTGTTTGCCTAAATAAAAGCTTATTGTTGTGGCAGTTTGCTTGCTTATTCTGTTTCTTGTGACATTTAGGTATTTCAGTTACAGAAATAACCAATTCATGCTACCATTACATTAAATACGGGATATCATTATGTCCTACAATCTTAGCACATTTGCCATTTTAATACGTTTTTCGGGACACAACTGCCCATAGAGAGACTGCCCCACCCAGAGTGGAATAGGTGGTGACCTTAGTCGCTGCTCCTATGTCGGTGCGGCGCGCTGACATGCTGCTGTACACCTTCTCTGAGTGTAACCACTGATGGTGCATTGCGGGACAAACGCGGTCTTATGCGTATCCTTTGCTCCTTGGATGGGTACACCTAAGCCTTCGTGGCTTGTATTTACTTCTCCGTTTATTTGGGACGGGTACTATGTTGCATACTCTACGTGCGTTTCATTCTGCACGGGACCTGGCTGCTGTCATTACTATTATGGGCGGACCGTGGCTGTCAGCACATTAGGTTGCTCACCTCATGCCGGCTTAGACACGCCTCCAGACGCATCCTACCTGGGCTCGCTCACGTACACTACGCACGTGTCTGTGGTTGCGGTGCACTCTCATTAATATGCATATGGTGCTACTGCGCCGGCTATTCACTGCACCGCCGGCGCAGACCTTATGCCGGACTTGCGCCGAGATTCATGAATCCCGGGGTCTGTCTTACAGATGCAACAGCATTATGCGGATCAAAAACAGTGCAGCATATTTTCTTCTACTGTACATCTGGCTTCATATATATTATTTATTCATAACATTTGGTATATGTCTGTGATGTGGTTATGTTTTACCTAAAATCAGTGCCCATTTCATGGTGAAAGACATGTTGACAACATTCCAATACTTGCTGCATAAGAGGGGATTTGAACCTATGCATATTCCACTCATATAAAACTAAAAAGGACACTAGAAAGTTATACCACTGCAGGTGTGAGTACAGATGTATTTCAAAATTTGCTACAATGTACCCTGCAGCTGCAGATGGAAATAATATTTGTCAAATAAAGACAACTTCACTGGAATCAAACAATGTACCTATTGATTGTAAAGGGAGTTCTCACTTTATTACTACAGTGAGCCACATTGGCATTTATAGAAAAAAAGATATTTGTTAATGCTCAAAATGCTTTCATACACCATCACAATGCTCATTTCTGTGAATGATGGTGACGTGTTTGCACATACATAGGAATTGTATTTATTTATTTATTTTTATTTATTTGTAGTCTGTTAACTGGGAAAGTCCACCTGGCCATGCAGAGCCCATTTTCAGTGGAGGCCTGGGGAGAAAAGCTCCTCAGTACAAAAATAAAAAGTACCTATAAAAAGAAGACATAAAAGTACACATAAAAATTACGAGTAGAGTACAACTGAAGAAAAATTATGTACATTGGTACTATTACATAGTTTAACAAATATAGGGTAACAAAGTTGCACTTCACTCATTACAAATAAATTATATACAAAGGTAGAATAGAATTTTCTAATAGTGACTGGAAATGCAAATTTGAGGGTACAATAGAAGTCCAGTGGTATTGTGGAGTGGAATTATAGATGGACTAGCCAGCAAAGAGAGTATGTGGGGAGAAAGTCAATTAGAGATAGGAATTCAAGGCAGCTGAGTGCAGGAAGTGTTCCAGGTAGAAGAAAGTTAGGTGTGGAGAGACATTTTGAAGACAGCAGGGTTTTGGATTGTTCTGATTGCTAATGGAAGAGCATTCCAGTTCTTGGCAAGAGTTTGAGATAAGAGAAGTTGCCTAGTGCCAGGTTTGGTTTGAGTACCTGAAGGAGTTGCTGATTCACAGATGTAAGGGGACAATCTGAGAGGTAAAAATTGAAAACAGAACTAAGGGCAGGACAGTGAGAAGGTTTAAAAATAAGTTATGTGGGCAGTAGTAAGTTGCAAGTAATTGAGGTATGGAAGTTCCAGCCATTTTAGGGTGAGAAGAGCATTACAGTTTCAGGATATTACATCTCGATTATATTTTACAACTTTGAAAACACGGGCCATTCTTTTATATAAATATATATATATATATATATATATATATATATATATATATATATATATATAAATGTTGATGTTATGAAGATTCTATCAAAGCTTTATGGGACTGCAGTGGTCTGCAAACACATTGTAGATGATACCTTTGACAGTACAAACCACCTGGCAGGTGATGAAGTAATACATTTTACAGTTCATGTATTTCCTTAATAGTTCACCAGGCAGGACCTTTATTTTAGTGTGGGTACAATCTGTGGCCCCCAGTACCACAGAAAAATGGGCTACAGCATTGGAGAATCACACAGTACTAGCTCCAGACACTGGAGCATGTGGGGAACACATATGCACACCCCACATGCTGAAGAATGGCATCAAGGGACTAGTGGAGTATTCTGGAGACAGAGGCCTATGAAACCCCCATTTTTGACCCCAGTAGGTTACTGAAAGGACCCTGTTACTAAGATATGCAAAGCAACACATATCTTTGCATCCACTGGGATGGGCTCCCCACAGTTCCCAGAGGGCTGCAGATGAGGGCAACTCAAGACCACTATTTTTATATGGACTCCCTTTCAACACTGTAGCAGTCCATTATGTCTGTTCCATGAAAACCATGATAACTTTAGCATGATTTAAATACCCTATGCCTTCATGGAAATGTCTGGCACCATCAACATCAGCAGCTGCTATAAGACCCTCTCGCAGATATATGTTTACACTGGCTATGGCAACCCCTAACATGTTTTAAAAAATGGCTTTGGCTGATTGTGTACATATGGCCACATTTGTTGCTAAATCAGTTGTGATGTGGTTGTGCATTATTTATTCATATCTAAATCACTGTGCCATAGTCTTTGTT
Source organism: Protopterus annectens (assembly GCF_019279795.1). Taxonomy (NCBI): domain Eukaryota; kingdom Metazoa; phylum Chordata; order Ceratodontiformes; family Protopteridae; genus Protopterus; species Protopterus annectens. Next base: position 1,975,426,265 of record NC_056731.1, read on the forward strand.
TTTTACTTCATTAGCATACAGCATGGCTCATTATACAGTCATTAGTATATATCTCAGCTAATACCTGTTTTTCGGTAGTCTATGTTGTGTTATGGGATTTTCTGAATCACATAAACCCTGCTCAGTGCTGCTTATCATGCAAATAAGCTTAGCATGATGTGACAGGCATTTATGAATCACAGTCAAAATCTCTTCAACATCTGTATTACATATGCATTTTATAAAGAACGAGTTTGTCTTGCCATAAATATTTCACATGTTTATACTAAATTTAAGTTTTATGTATGCTAATATTAAATCATATAACATTTTGCTTGATGATTTTAATGAAATAGGTGTATTACAAGAAGCATAATAAAGAATGTGAATGTTAGAGGTACTAAATATATATTTTTTTGGAATCTGAAAGGTCCTTAATTACAGGAATAGAGTGCCAACATAATTTAAGGACTACTTGTCAATTTTCACATTTTTTTTTATTAAAACAATTAATTATAGAAAGATATTTACATTTAAACAATGCAATTTTTGACAGGTATTGGCTCTGTGCAGATGCTAGAAATGAACATATTAGTTTCATTTGGTATCAATCCATTGTATTAATGTAATCACTGTGGAGAAGGTTTGTAGAGGGATAAAGGTGGTAACTTTCTTTATTTTGCATAGCTCAATAAGAAAATTAAATTCTTCACAAATACATGTATACATCTTAAAGCAAAACATTACACATTATTGGTTGCTATTTTTAAAAGTTTGAGTACAGTCACTGGATCCTAAATTGCTATGATATATTTCATCTTACAATTGGTTTGTAAAAAACATGATAGTTTAATTAATCAGGAAAATTTAATTCTTTACAAATGCATGTATACATCTTAAAGCAAAACATTGCACATTATTGGTTACTATTTTTAAATTTTTGAGCGCAGTCTTTGGATACCTCATTGCTATGATGTATTTCTTCTTACAGCTAGCTTGTAAAAACATGAAAATGTAATTAATCAGTATTTGTTTAAGTCATTAACACTTAGGCTGAGTGGAATTCCACATCTATTTACATCACAGATCTCCTGTGTCTATCACACCATTTTGAGATATTTGTATAAGTATCATCTGTCTATATTATTTATACATTTAACAAATAAATTATAAATCTGCAAAGCAATGCTAATTAGACACCAGTTACCACAATACAATTTTTTCCAGCATTGTGTATGCTTTCAATTGATATGAGTACCATAAAAAAACAACTTGTGGCTAAAGTTATTAATCTACTTATTCATATATGGCATATATTTGTAATATTTCTAGAAAATAACTTACATTTTCTCAAGTGCTGAGTGCCCCATTTGTCTGTCTTCTCTACTGATTGGGTATGTCAAAACTGTTCCACAATATGTCCAAGTAGAAAACTAACTGAGATATTTCTGAAAATATGGTGTTTTCGTGGGTATCCATATTTTATTACTAAACGAATATAAAAATCTGTAAAGTAATGGTGGATAGAAAACTGGTTTCAGTGGCAAGATTTCAAACATTATTTAAGCTTTCATTTGATATCATGAAGTTCTACACACACACACACACACACACACACACACACACACACACACACACACACACACACACACACACACACACACACACACACAGACACACACATACAGTTGTTTTGGGGCAAATTATTAACAGAAATAATAACATGGAACTTATTCAGAATCTAGCATAACAAAATCATACCCTCTCGCTTACTGACCACTCCATTAGTGTGACCATCCAATTCATGACCCATGAAATACGACCCCACAATGTTATTATGTTTAACTTTGATGTTTACTAATATTTGTGCATTGTACTAGTAAAGAAGTACGAATATCTGCAAAGCAGTAGTAGATAAACACCATTTCTGTATGACTTTTTTACAATTTTATGCAATTTTTCAGTTGATGCCTCGAAGAAGCAAAACTCTGTCTAGGCAACTTATTAACACACATATGAATATGCCATATATTTGTAATTGGAAATAAAGTAAAATCACACTTTCTCACTTACTGACTACCTTATTTAGGTCAGAAGCATTGTTATCCATTTCAAGAGACAAGTTGAAGCTATGTATGTTATTCACTAGATCATTTAAATATGAGGAGATTCCTCAAGATTGGACGCATGCACTTGTTAAACCTATGTTTAAGGGAAAGGGAAAAGGGCAAACCCAGGGTCATACAGACCCATATGTTTACCTTCATGTTGTGCAAAAATAATGGAGAAGGTTACTTTGGATCAACTGTTGTCAGAATCGGAAAGATTGGGACTTGAAACCATATACCTCCATACATTTCTTGAAAATAGATCTGTAACTGCTTGAAACATGATATTCTATAACAATATAGCAACAGCTACAAATGAAAAATTATGATGTGTTGTAATTTATATAGACTTAACTTCAGCACTTGATAAGTTCATATACAAAACACAGAGCAATAAATTAGAACAACTAGGTAATGATGTAATACCAATAAGGCAAATAGCTGTGTGGCTTACAAATAGGATATGGCAAGCATCATTTAGCAATTGGACAGGTGAAATTCTAGGCTACAATCTGAGTGTCCCATAGGGCTCTGTCCTAGCCCATATTTGTTTAGGTTGTATCTTTCACATCTTTGTCATCTGTGATGTCCTACAATCTATATGCAGATGACTTGAAAATGAATAAACTGATTACATTTGTTACAGGTAGGGTGTATCTGCAGAAGAACCTGGCAAACTGACCATTTGGGCACAGGAGAATAAAATGCTGATAAATACATCAAAACTAAGTATATGAGATTTGGGAAACATAGACTGAAGGGTGGATATTTAATACAGCAGACAGTATTGAAACTGTAAATTCATTTAAGGACCTGGGTATATAGGTAGACCAAGATCTGAACTTTTTGAATCACATCAAGAATCCAGTAATGATATTTATAGAACTAATGGCTGTATAAAAACACTTATAAAGTCTAGAAAATCGGAAATTATGAAATCATTGTTTATTAGTCACATTAGACCCAACATGATTATGAGCATGTAGAGCATTTAAATACAACTACCTTTGGGAGTATTTGGGATTATTAAAAAGTAGTAGAGAATCATTAGACAGTGTATGTAGAAGACTATATAGGAATGAGAGGTGTACTAACTGGTTTCTGATAGTGAAGCTGATATATGGATTAGACTACCAAACTGCATTAAAGCAAACACTAGTTTAGATTTTTTTAAGAGCAATCTGGACACTTATTATGGCAATAACTGTTTTGTTATATTGATGCTAGAAGAGCATCATTGTCCATGCCTGAAATATTTCTATGCATGCACACATATATATATATATATATATATATATATATATATATATATATATATATAATGTATGTATGTATGTGTAAGTACCTATGTGTGATTGTTTGGATGGATGCATATCTACATAATTACTTTTAGCTCCAAGACTAATATGTGTTCTACCAAGTCCTGATAACTTGCATAACCAACCCAAGACATTCTATCCTGAAAGTTAAAACAATCAAAATTCAGACTGTCATAGCGGGCTATGCAATAGCTCAAGAGACAACAAACCAGCCAAGATACTGGCTATACCAGTCATGATTTCATAATCTTAAAATATAAGTATTTACACTGTCAAAGGCAGACCATGAGGCTGCAGAATATGAGGGTGTGACATAATAGAAATTGGGTAAAGTGGATGCAGAATAGGAGGGTGTGATGTTATCAAAATGGGGGTATTGGAATGTTGAGGAGGAGGAGGGTGTTGTGTGATGGAAATGAGGGGATGTTGGAATAAATAAATAAACAAACAGACAAATAAACAAATGGCCTAGTATTTAAGTTTCCCAGTTTACATTTGGGAACAAAACTGATTTTGTCTTATCATTTTATGCCTCATTAGGAAAACATACCAGCAAGTAGGCATTCATAACAGGATATTACCTAGTTATCCATCTAGGTCAACAGAGATGCTCATCTTCTAAAAAGTGAAGTCTACTCTTTGGCTGCAATGGCAAGTGGCATTGGTTACTAGGACTATGGAGCAGAAAAAATACAGCCGATCTAATGGTGGCAGTTTTGTAAATCCCTACTTAACAGTAACCAAGGATCCCCAACTTGAATTGCCCTAGCAACTAGTAGGAACAGAGTGTGTTGTTAAGCAGATGGACGTGTGGCTATGTAACGCAGAAGGGTGTGATGTGATGCAACTGAAAATGTGTTGCTACAGAGCAGGAGGATTTAATGTGATAGAACTTTGTGTGTGGGGATGTAAAACAGGCTGGTGTGATATGACAGAACCGGGGTGTAGTAATGCACAGAAGTGTAGTGTAATGTAAGAGAAATGAGGTTGAGCAGGTACAGAATATAAGGTTGTGATGTGATGAAATGGAGAGTGCTGGACTGCAAAGGAGGAAGGTATGTGTGATGGAATTGGGGGATGTGAGGATGTACAGGAGGAGGAAGTTATGATGTGATGGAGCTGGGGGCGTGGGGATGTAGAGGAGGAGGAGGAAGGTATGATGTGATGGAACTGGGGGTGTGGGGATTTAGAGGAGGAGAAGGAATCATATTATGTGGCAGTCTTGTGAGGAAGCAGAGCAGTAGGGTGTGATGTGATGATGTGGTGGGCAAGTGGAGTTGCAAAGCAGAAGGGTCTGATGGGGTGGGATTAGGGTATGGGGATATGGAACCGGAAGGTGGAATGTCATGGAGTTGGTTTTGTGAGGATGCAGAGTAAGAGGGCATGATGTGATGGAGCTGATGGTGTGAGAATATAGAGCAGGAGCATGTGATGTAATGGGGTGGGGATGCAGAGTAGAAGGGTGTGATATGATGGAGCTGGGGGCTTAGAGATTCACAGTAGGAGGCTGTGATATGATGCAGCTGGGGAGTTTGGAGATGCAGAGCAGGAAGGATTGATTTGATTTAAATGGGAGTGTATAGATGCAGAGCAGAAGGGTGGAATATGAGAGGACTGGGGGTGCAGAGATGCAGAGAAAGGTGTGATATTATATGGTGTGTTTGGGGCAGGTCTGCAGAGCAGGATGGTATTATGCAGTGAGGTGTCAGATGGGAATGCAGAACAAGCGGGTGTGATGTGATGGAAATGAGAGTGTATTAATGCAGAGTAGAAGGGTGTGATGTCAGAGAATTAGAGGTTTGCGGAAGTAGAATAGGATGGTGTGATGTAATAAAACTGAGTGTGAGTTAATGCAGAATGGGGGGTGTGATGTGATCAAAATAGAGGTGTTGGAATACTGAGGAGTAGGGTGTTATGTGATTGAAATGAGAGGATGTTAGAATGCGGAGGAAGTAGTACAATGTGAAGAAACTGGGAGTGTAGGGATGCAGAGAAGAAGAGTGTGATGGAAAAGAAGTGGAGATGCGAGGATGCAGATAAGAAGACGGATAAAGCTTCATATCTCAAAATGCAAAAAGGCCAGTCATGCAACTATTGCACAAAGTAGTTACAAAGGTGCTGCCTTCCTTCCTTCCATCAAATGTGATTGACTGTGTACTTCATCAATGACTTTGCCTTTTATGACTGGCTGTGCCCCTTAGGACTGACTGTGTCTTTTATGAATGAATGGCTGCATCCTTTATTACTGAATGTGTCCTTTATGAATGAATAAATGAATGACTGTGTAGTTTATGGCTGACTGTGTCCTTTATGACTTATGGCATCCTTTATGAATGACTTTCCCCTGGATTCATTAAACTCCATGCAGAAATAGTGCTATTCCTGCATGGAATGGATCGTGTCCATGTAAAACAGCAGTGCGCCTTGCATATTAATGAAGGCACGTTACTGTATTATCTACATGGTCATGAGCCATGTACAAGTGCAGGGGGCATGTGTACTGTGCGAGCAATTCTAAAGCAACTAACAGTGTCCACAGACACTGTTATCACAAGATAACAGTGTCTGAGGACAAAATACATAAGCAGAGCCCCCCACAACATAGCTCTCAACTGCCCAGATTTCCACAGAATGCCCAGAGTTTACAATCACATGTTTGGCCTTTCCCTCATAAAATTTCCTCTTGTCTGGCAAATCATTGGGGTGATCTAAGGATTGAAGTCACTAAATAGTGACATACATTTGAGTTTCATAACATATATCCTTCAAAAAATGTATGCTAACACAAACTGATTTATTCTAGCAGCTTTCTAAGTTTGTAAGAGTAATGTTACACATTTATTATTTTTTTTCCAGCCCCAATAAAGTTTAAGCGTAGCCGAGCAGATGTGCACATCTCACAGCTATGCATAGCATAGCTTAAACATTTGAAAGAGCTAAATAGAACTATACAGTTAAAATGGGCGAAGTGAAATAGTGTAGTGGTTAGAACTTTCACTTAGCATGCGTTCATTCACAGTTTGAACCCCAGTACAGGTCATTCATTTTTATTTGTGAAAACAGCACTAAAAGTATATTTTTCTAGAAATAGGTAGTGAATTATATGTATTTGTTAACCAGGGTAGTTTAGCAGGTCCAAATGTGAGATGTCAGTGTAGTACAGATGTGAAACCCCCATGTAAACACAAGTTTCTCATACAGTATAGCCACAAACGAATGCAATGAAATCACATAAAATGATAATAATAATAATAATAATAATAATAATGATAATAATAATAATAATAATGATAATAGTCCATAAAATGAAAGCTGAAAAGCACTAAATTGTACTCAGCTGTGCTTAGCTTGAGTAAGCATTGTTTAAATTTGTATGCTTAGCATAAATTAGCGTAGCTAAGTGGATCTGCACACTGGTAAGCAGTGTTTAACATATATCCCTTTAAGCAATGCTCATCTGTGCTAAGTGGGTTTGCCTGTCGCTTAGCTTAGCTCAGCACATTCAAAACCATCCAATCATTGCAAAGGGCAGGAAATCAGCCCTATTTAAACTGTGCAGGGGGAATGCAGCTCATAACCAGTTGTAGCTCCCCACTGCAGGAACTATGGCTGGTGTTGGTGAAGGTGTGCACTTTTGTGTGGAGCACTGGGGAATTCAGGAGTCCAGGGTCATGGTTGGACTCCTAGTAGAAAACCAAAAAGGGAGACTGCTGCAGGACCAGTACCAGGGCTCTCAATACAAAGTGGAGAACTGGAACCATCTCACACGTGATCTCACCAGTGCCACTGGCATCGCTCAGACTGGTGAGCAGGTCCAGAACTATTTTGCTGACCTAAAGTGTAGGAAGACTAAGCTCTTGGACGAGTGGATCCAAGATGCCCAGGCTGGGAATGTCCCAGACATTTGTAAGTATCAGTATCAATAAGTGTTTGTCAAAGTCCAGCCTGTATATGTGATGGATAGGTATGCATAAATGTTTCTCTATCTCCTGTACAACTGCAGATGAGAGGGCCGTGAACTTGGACGCTCATGCCGGCAGGCTGCTAAGACTGTGTCACGAGGCTGGTGAGAACAAATCTAGCTTGTAGTATTCAGGACAAATAAATAGAAAGGAGTAGAATGTCATCTGTCAGTATTTAAAAATGGGTATGATTTGTATTGAATAAATAAGACATTAGCAGAGTAATTGTGACATACAGGGTATATATCAATAAAAGCGTCAATACCTGTCAATAAAAGTCAAAACCCTGGACTGGTTATGTTTACTTTGGTATGTGTTGTTATGAATCGAAATGTGTACAGTTTCTGCACAGCAATTATAGCTCTAAAAGCATTAAATAATCAAGGCTCATCTGACAAAGATTGTGTTGTCAAACAGGAGATTAACTATATGAAATCCTCCTTGCACCCAAGATCTGATACCTGAATAGGAATGCTGTGTTAACCAGTGTTTTTCAGACTGTGCTATGTCAAAGTATGAATATACAGTATAAGCACTATCTGCCATGTATGAATGACAGAATTACAATGTCAGATTATACAACCAAGAGAGTATTAGGCAGAAAACAGTCAAACAAGAGACAGCAGTTTCTCAATACCTCATTCTGCTAAAGCACAAACTTTGTTCTATTTTATGCACAAGTAGTCACGGTTCGAATCTTAGGAGTGGTAGCAAGTGTGACTGTTGTGTATAAAACAGAACAATGTTTGTACATGTTTTCACTCAGGAATATGTGAATATGTGTAGAAACCATCAGGTATTGTTAACAGAAATTTCCTCCACAGAACTACCAGGCAAGAAAATGTATAAATTAGCTGTAAGAAGGCTGTAATTATACACTGTGTACAATACCCACTGTCCAACCCCATGGCTGCAAATGACAGCAAGATAAAGTACAAACACCAAGTAGTCTTCTCCAAGCAATGTCCCTCAAGTGTCACGCTGTCACAGCTAGTAGTCAATGGTGCCCACACTCAGGGTGACCGATAGAAATCAAGGCAGAGTATGGCAGTAGCACGCACACATGCACACACGCACACACACACACACGCACACACACACACACACACACACACACACACACACACACACACACACACACACACACACACACACGCTGTATGAGTGCACATATGTAACCCTGACAATGTGAATATGCGTAGAAACAGTCAGGTAGTGCCAACAGAATCTTCCTCCACAGGTCTGCCAGGTAAGAAAAGGTATAAATTAGCTGTTAGAAGGCTGTAATTATACACTGTCTACAAACATCCCACTGCCCAACCCAAGGCTATAGGTTGATGTAAGGTGAGGTAATACCTGGAGAGTAATGATTAGAGCAATGATCATTAAATTGTGAGAAAGTGAAGACTATACAGTTGTTAACTGACATCTCTCTCTCCCCCACCCTATCTGCACTAATAATCTAAACACATAAATCAATGGGTATGTTTTTCACCAAACCTACTGTTGGGACATGTGTCCTATTGTTCTAATATTTAAACGTTTGACTATTAATGTTCCTTGTTAAAATACTATCATTGGTGGCATGTTGCTATCAATGTAACCTGTATGCCATTATAATGCCCACTGTGGTTCCATATATGCATGTCTTCTGTTTGCTATGCAACCATTCCAAATCTGTTGTTTTGGGTTAATAAGAATACCTATGCATGCTGTTATAACTAATCCTGGAATGTGTTTTTCATGACTAACCAACATATGTTATAAAACTGCAACACCATAGCATGTCTGGGTAGGCCGATCCCAGCAGATCCACCTGTCCCACCTCAACTGACCATGGCACAGACCCCAGCACATCTGGAACCCAATCCAGGACCTCCTCATCTGCTGATCCTGTACCACCTTTGGGTGGAACTGCCTCAGGGGATGGGGCCATCCCCCTCTGGAGCGGACGCAGATAGGACACTGTCACCCATCGTCAGATATGGGGATTGGTGAGTAGCAAGCTTTGAAAGGAGTTTGGAGATTTGCTATGCCAACTTGAGGGCCATGTAGTGAATCTTGAGGGTCAGCCTGCTCCTGCTACTCAGCCGAGAGCACAGCCACCTTTGGGGCCATGAAGGTAGCAGTGGTTACTGCTCATGGGTGGGGACCTCAGTCCCACTGTATCCATTTGGGGGCTTGTGGGCATCCAATTCCCAACCACCCTCTCCATCCAAGGTGTTTACCCACCACATGTGTTGTATACCACCCTGGTCTTCTGTCTTGTCTGTCTTGTCTGTCTTCCTACCCAACCTACCTCCCCAAATATACCTACTATCCTTCCCCAACATCCCATTCTCAACTTATAAAAAAAAAAAAAAAAAAAAAAAAAGGGGGCGATATGTTCTCACAAAAAATGTCACGCCATACATAGCTGTCCATTTCGCACGTGTCCACTGTACACATGTAATCCAGTCAAATTGGCTTAACAACACATTACTGTTGTCCTCACCCCCTATCTCAGGAGTTTGAGTGTCCAAATTCACCTCCAAATTCTGTACAAATGTACAGTTGTTGCTGTATCAAAAATGGACAGCTGTGGACCTTCCCTACACCCATCCTGCACATCCCTAGCTATTTTCCATATTGTTTATCCCTCTGCATGCCCCCTTTTTCAGCACTTTCCTAGCATCCTTTTTCTTTTCTTTTAAAGAAATTAGTGTGGAGGTAAGTGGGAGTAAGCTGCAGTAAGCAGTAGTACGTGGCAGTAAGCGAGTTTGAGTGATGCTAAGTGATGCCTACCCAGATTTAGCAGTTTCCCATTTAACTGTGTGTTGGCATCGCTTACCATTATGCAAACCCACGCAAACCCAAATACAACTGTTTAAAACTGCCTTAATCACCCTGCCTCCATCAGCCTGTATTCTGCCCAGCAACAAAATAATCAGCCCTTGCACCCAGGACCCTGTACACCATAGCAACAGCAAGTTACCACCAAGCCATCAGATCTACACAAATGACTGATGTTTTTTTTCAAAAATATCATTCAGTAGAGTCATTCAACATTATATACATATATATATATATATATATATATATATATATATATATATATATATATATATAAATGTATATATGTATGGAGATGCGTATATATGGAAAACTAAATACATACCCCAGGATTCACTAATCTCCCGTGTAAGACTAAATTAGTCTTACATGGAAGAGGCAGTCAATGAGTAAGACGGCAGCACACCATGCATATTAATGAGGGCATGCTGCCTCAACTCTAAAACTAACATGGAGCATGGACGAGTGTAGGGGGTGTGTCGGACTGCCGATCAGTCCAAAAATCCACGCCCCTGCAAGTTTAAACTCAGGAAATGTCTAGTTACATGAGCGAGTCCCTTCACATGTGTACATTCCAACACTACACTCCCCCATATAATAAACCCCATACAAATATAAAAAGTAAAATAAATGTTTTTTTTTTTTAATTTCCAATATAGCTGCCCATATTTGCACGTGTTTGTGCAGGTTTTCCCATTGCTTAGCTACAGTTAGCAGTTTAGACACCAAAGAGGATAATAACAAAAATATATGCAAATTAAGTGAAGTAGCGATAGCATAGTTGTTAGAGCCTTCACACAAAGAGGAGGCATTCCCGGTTCAAGTCCCACCACTACACTTTTCATTTTCTGTTGGAAATCTGTATACAAAAATATTTCCTCACATGTATTATTTAAAGCTTTGTAAAAAGCATTGAAATGTTATATGTAGTAGTGAACGAATTTGATATATATATATATATATATATATATATATATATATATATATATATATATATATATATAGGAAGGTGAAATGGTTATGCATACTGATGCATGAGTAACTTGTTTTAAGCAATGTAAAGCACTGCTAAGCATATTTTACCAGTATTGAGCATATTTATATTTAATTCCTCATAGCTGAGCACTGCGTTAACTAGTGCAATGTCTTTGTACGGAGCTGTGCATCATGCAAACTAGTGCAAACAGAACATGTTTGTGCGTAGCTGCGCACTGTGCTAACCAGCGCAACATCGGGCAACGTTGAGCAATGTCGGGCAACGTCAGGCAACATCGAGCAACGCTGAGCAAAGTCAAGCAAAGTTGAGCAAAGTCAGCTAAACACGGCCACACCTCCTTTACTGTACCTTAACCATTCAGGTCTGGCCAGTAGGAAAATAAAAAACAGCGACAGGGGTCAAACTCGGGATACTGTGCACTATAGTCACAGTACAGAACCACTAAGCCATGACAGCATTTCATAACCATGCACTTTCAACAGACACATATCTATCAAAGGAATATTAAACATTGCTAACATCAGCTAAGCAGGTGTGCCTACGGCTAAGTTTTTTCAAAACTGGCCAATCACAAATAAGTGTGGGAAATGAGACATATTTAAGCTCCACAGGTGGGAATAGTTGCCATAACTGGTTGTAGCTCCCTTCTGCAGTCAGCATGGCCGGTGTTGGAGAAGGCACTTGATTTTGAGCGCAATGTTGGGGTATTGAGGAGACCAAAGTAATGGTTTGGCTCCTTGTCCACAATCATGAGGAAAGACTCCTGTGGGGCCAGTACCAGGACACCCAATACAAAATGGAGGCCTGGAACTGTCTAGCTCATGATCTCACCAGTGCCACTGGCGTTCCTCAGACTGGTGAGCAGGTCAGGCACCATTACTCTGATCTGAAGTGATGTAATGAGGATCAACTGGACCAGTGGATCCAGGAGGCCAGTGGGATGGAAAATGCCCCACTACTGAGTAAGTAGCCATTGTATTAAGTATTTAAGAATTGCTATTCTTGGTTATACTATGGATAGGTATGTCTCATTATCACTGCATTTACTTCACAGCTGCAGGTGTCTGGGCTATGAATCAGCAAGCCCATGAAGATAGGCTGCAAAGGCTGCGCCACCAGGTAGGTTAGTAATTATTCTGCATGTACTGTTATATAAAATAAATGAGAGAGCCTTCAAAAAAGTGTTTTAACCCAATAAATAAAGGTATAATAATACTTTAATAATTATTCTGCATGTACTGTTATATAAAATAAATGAGAGAGCCTTCAAAAAAGTGTTTTAACCCAATAAATAAAGATGTAATATAATAATTCTTTAATAAAGGTATAATTCCTGGAGTGCATCCGTGTGATTTTCTTTGATATGTTGTTGTACTGTTGCATTTTAGAAATAGTACTGTTGTATTAAGCAGTGTTAGTTTATCCACACTTAGGTAGGCCCATATAAAGTGGATGAAGGGAGTGCCAGTAGTTTTTATGCATATTCACAGCCCTTAACTGTTGGTTCATGCCCAGCATGTACAGGTTAATCTGGCACATGAGTAGCTTGGTATTGTGTTCCCGAGAAATGTCAGTGTGCTGCCAGAAATGTAGGGAGCTGTTAACATATAACTGATAATTTCACCTGAACATATCTAGATAATTATATGAAAATAGACCTGTCAGTGTACCATCTCAGCAGTAGTGTGTGTGAGCAACTCTCAAAATATGTAGCAGTAACATCTGCATCCTGGACAGTTTGTATGTCAGATACAGCTTATGTATATAATGATCTAGCAAAATCCAATTGCACAATAGAAGGACATTGGGTAGTGTAATAATATATGTAAGGGACATATAAATGCAGTTAATAGAAATGTAGTGTAAACTAGAAGGATATATAAGTTGTTAATTGAGCTATCTTTTCCACCCTACTGTATGTGCATAAAAAATGCAATTCCACACCTCAATGGGTATGTCTAATCTCAAAACATTTGTTGGGACATATGTCTTATTGGTTTATAAATATTTGCATTCATTTCTATGCATGTGCCCTGTTCAAATATCACAATATTGGTGGCCTGTTGCCATCAATCAAATCTCCATGCTGTTGTGGTGTCCACTATTGCTCTATATATGCATGTGTTATGCTTGCTTTTCAACTGTTGAAACTCTGGTGTGTTGGGTTAATGGGAATACTTCTGCATGCTGTTATAACTAACTGGGAATGCTGTTGACTGTTACTAACCTATATCTGTATTAAATTTACCAAAACATAGTTCATATAGGAAGGCCGGTCCCAGCGGACCCACCTGTCCCATCTCAGCTGGCCATGGCACGTGGCACCAGCAGGTCCGGTGCCCAGCCTGGGACCTCCTTCTCCATTGGCCCTGTGCCACCTTTGGGTGGAAGCACTGCAGGGGATGGGGCTCAGCCCCCCGTGCAAGCGTGGGTGGAGGAGGGCCACCTATCACCCTTTGAACGGTCTGGGCTGTGGTGCATAGAGAGATCGAGTGTTCTGTTGCAGAACCTCTATGCCAGCTTGAGGCACAAGTGGTGCAACTCCCGGGTCAACCTACCCCTCCTACACAGCCCCCAGCACAGCCACCCTCTGGGCTGTGAAGGTGCAGTGGTGACTGCCCATGGGTGGGGATCTCAGTTCCACTGTTGCCATCTGTGGGCTCATGGGCGATTTCCAGACATCCCTCCCCATCAATGGTGTTCACCCACCATGTGTCATATTCCACCCCGTATGCATCTTGTTTGTCTTGTCTGTTTACCTCCCCAACCTACCTCCCCAAATATACCTACTTCCCTTACCCCACACTCCACTCTCACCTGAAAAAAAAAAGGCAATCTGCTCCCAAAAAAAATTACGCCCCATACATAGCTGCCCATTTTGCACACATGTCCCCTGGACATTTAAAATGTAATTTAATTGGAATTAAAACATACGTTGTTGTCCTCACCCCTCTCTCAGGGGTTGAAGGTTTCATATTTACCTCCAAATTTATTCCATATGCACAGCTGTTCCTGTTAAAAAAATGGGCAGCTATGGACTTTCCCTACACCTGTCCTGTACATCCCAAGCTATTTTCCCTACTGTCTTTCCTTCTTTGTGCCCCTTTTTCACCACTTTCCTATCTCCCCATTTTTCTTTTCTTTCAAAGAAATGAGTGCGGAGGTTGCAGTAGTAAGCACTATTAAGCAGTAGTTAGCATGTTTGCACGAATGTGCGCTTGTTTGCATTTAGCTAAGCATTGCTAAGCATCATGCAAAACCGCGCAAACCCACTTACAACTGCTTAAAAGTGCTTTAGTAACTCTGTATGTGAGGGCCCTTGTTCTGCTCAGCAGCAAAATAAAACACCTCTGTCAGTCTCAAATCCCGGACTTTGTACACACTACACTGCATGAAGTACCTCTAAGCCACAGTAGATATACAACAAGTTGGTGCTGAAATAAATATATCCTGCATCAGAATGAGTGAATGTAAAAGAAAAATAGGAATGCCATACCACACAACTTATTCTGTGGATCTTTACCAACAGTTGTTGTGGGATTACATTACATGACTGTGATAAGAGAAGTAGCCATTTTAGCAGGAAATAATGTTACACCATCACTTTACAACCCCCACACAGTATCATTGCAGGACAAACACTGGCATATCTGTTTAGGGCAGAGGCCATACCTCCCAATTGTCCCTAATTTTCAGGGATGTCCCTGATTTTGAAACAAAAATTAGCTCTGTCCCTATGAATTCCTCCAAAAACTACTGACTTTGGCCAGCAAAGTGGTGAATTACACGTAATGAGTAATGACAATAATTTAGACACTTCTTTTACTTCAGAAAAGGTGTATTAATCCATATGCTCTGGTTCTCTCAAAGTCTCAACTTAATGGCACTAATATTTTAAAGGTGTCCCTAACTTTTTCTCTACTTTTCCCTGAGTCTGTTTAAATATGTACCTGAGTGTTTGAGAGGTCTGGCAGAGGCAGAAACACAGAGGCATATTAGCCTTTCTGCTGTTACACACTGTGCAAATAGCTTTGGAAGGAGCTCCGGAAGCATACCCTTATGTAGGAATACAACACTGAAATACAAAAGGATGTAGCCATGTACTGGTAGCAACCAACTGTAACAATGCCATTGCTCTAGTGCTGAAAAGACCTGTGTGGTGCACAGACAAAGAATAACAGGTTAATCTCTGTCTACCATGTGGATAGGTCCACAATTGGGAGTTATGCAGACAGACTACTTGCCTTGACAAACTAACATGTACACAGCAACCCTGTAAGTCCAGCAAGATAACATTCACACAATAATACGTATGCTCTCTGTACTTCTGCACCCCTACCCAAATGTAAAATATACCTGTGTGTGCAGGGTCTACCAAGGATGTAGGTAAGCATACTCACAGTACTGAAATGTGTCCAGTTTTCTTGAGCAGCTTGTGCTAATGACAACACTAAAAAAGCACAAACTGTTTAGAACTGAGTAAATGAATACTCACAGTATAGCAGTTCACAAACAATTTCTGTGCCAAAGGAATGCATCACAATAACCAGCTTTGTATGGCAGTTAATTCTAAAATTTGAAAAGAAAGTACATCCTCCCATGTATCTTGGGTTAGCATTTTGAGGGGTGTGTACATTTCTACACTGACAAGTGTGTACTGGAAGCAGCAACATTTAAGTCTGAGTACAAAATGTAAATCACTGGCTACACCCTGGCTTCTGATATAAGAACTATACAAACCTTCTGTCTTAAACAATGATGTCCACAGCAAACAAGGACGATCTCCATCTTGGAAAGCTGAAAGGGCCACTCCTACCTGAGTTAGCAATTTATAGTACTGGGTTGCTATGACAGTGATTAATGCAATTACTACACAGTAGGCTGCATGCAATTAGCAAATGGTGTCCACTAATTGGTGCAGAGGCCATCACATGCTCATGTGCAAATACCTACAAAAGCAGGCTGCAATCGCTGCCAACAAACTCAATCACTCTATTGCAGAGACTGACAGAGAGAGAGAGAGAGAGACAGAGACAGAGAGACAGAGAAAGGAAAAAGAAAAAGAAATAATACCAAATCATACAAAGGAAAGGTATGTGACACATATGTATTTACAGGCATGTAGTAGATGTTTTTGAAGAGTAGTCTACATAATGTGAACCATTCCTATGTGGCAGCAGTACTTATCTATGCATAGATGTCCTGCTTAACTACTGCTCTGGACAATACAGTGTGTATCTGTGGGCAGTGGGACATACCTGTGAAATGTGTAGCTCAGCATTAAATGTAAAAGATCTGATCCATGTTATCTGTGTTCTGTACAGTAGTGTGGCCAATGGCTGTTGCGGGAATTAGTGCTGCCATTACATAAACATGGGTGTGACAGAGTAACACATGCATGATAGTCATATTAAAGTGCAGCTTAGCATTGGCAACTGCTGTAGCAGTCTATTATGCTTATCTAGCATTTGTAGCTATATATACCCGCTCTAATGTTAGTGTGTGTTCACATGTGACACCTGTTTGTGTTGCAGCAAGGCCCAACAGTTCAGCTGTGAGGTCCAGGGACTTACAACAGTTTGGACCTTGAGTGTGTATGCCACACACATACAGAGAAATATATATGTGTCATATATATTCACATCTGTATATGTGCGTAGAGCAGGGGACATATTGCAACTGTTTGTGAAGGGTGGAGATTTATATGTTGGTGAAGGTTAGTATGCACATATTTGTATGTAGGTTTTAGTGTGTGACAAACAAGACAGCATACAGTGCTGGTAAATGACATGTGATGGTTAAACAGTGTGGGTGGTTTGTTCAGTTTGCAATGTTGCAGCCAGTGAGGCCTGCTAAACCTACCTACCTGGGCTGTGAACACTTTCAATGCATTTATCACAAGACTGTGCGATAGCATTACATTACTGTACACCTCACATACTTTGTATAATTGATATTCCCACTATGAAAGGTGAAATGTATATGTGCCTGCATATATATGTATATGTACACCAATGGATTTGTATATGTATATATATATATATATATATATATAGAGAGAGAGAGAGAGAGAGAGAGTCATATATACTCATACACAACTACATCTACTTGTTGCAATAGGTTATCTGTACTGTTGACTGACTGTGATGGTCAATGTGTTTGTGAATACATCAAAGATATGTATTTGCAGGATAGCGTAGTGGGAAACTGTTTATGTCATGGTATTATGGGTCCTTGCTTTGATCCCAGCAAAAGCTGCATATTCTGTTGCTAGGCAGAAAATGTACTATGGCATACAGTGTGATTAAGTCCCTTGGTTTTAACTGGGGTGTGTCATTGGAGGCTAAAGCACTGCATCTATGATTATTGATTGATATTGATGTTGAATCAAAATCCTGTGTGTACTGTAGTACTACTTGAAGCTCTGGGCCTGTGCAGCAAAGTATGGTGTATGTCCACATTGCTTGCATCCACTGTTTTGTGTGGTCCCTGTATTCATCACAGATTGCATTCCTCAAGATTAAGGTTTTGTAAGTACTGATACACAGTACTGTATAGTACACACGTAAAGCTTATCTGGATTGCCATACCTTTCTGTCCTATAATTATGGCTGATGTGTGTGTGGGTATGTCTGTAACATGTCCTCTGTCATATGTATGGTAAAACATATAACTGCGTATCTAGCAACATTTATAGTGGACTACAGCAGTATGCAACCTATATTCCCAATTGCGCACATATTTTGGCCACGGGTTTGCCATTAACACGTTGTGTGGTATAATAGTAATACATTTACTGGACCTTACACTCATTGTGATGGATGAGATATTTCTTTACACATCAGCTTGATGTATATCTGTTGTGGCTAGGTGGTGCATTGTGTTGCATACAGTGTGCCAGGTACTCTTGTATAGTCTTATATAGTGATTTTATTTTGTTGCTGTGCAGAACATGGTTCATTAGATAGAGTGAGCCAGGCATTTTCAAGCAGTTGTGGGGTGAGCAGTGACAAGTGGTAGTTAAAGTGTTTCACTCTCAGTTAGCTAATAGTTTGCTATATATGGCAGTGCATTGATATCTGTACTGTATAATGTTAAATGTGCCATATGACTTGCTCAGACATATTTTGTCTTTATGTCTTCCAGGGATCATGGCACATCACAGAAATCCCAGCTATTGTAGTGCTGAAGATGAGATCATTACTAGCTGTATGACTCAGCACTACAGTCTAATGTTCTCACAAACCAGCCAGAACCAGCAGGAGTGTACTGCAATGTGGCAAGATGTTGTCCGGATGGTAAATGAGGTAGGCCTGCATAACCGGACATATGAGCAGGCATGCCACCACTGTAGTGATCTACTTAGACATGTCCATCAGCATGCTTCTGATGTGCGGAGGCAACAGCTTGCAACAGGAGGTGGTGTTAATATCTATCCCCAACTCACCAGAGTGGAGGAGCTGCTCCTGAACAATGTGGCACCTGCCCAACAACAACAGCAGCAGACATACACCATGATGGAGGTTGGAGCCACCCAGCAAGCACACATGGAGCATGCAGGTAACATGGCATATCTGTAGACTACTGTTATCTGTATTGGTAGATCATGCATATGTGAGATGTGGAGTGTGTAGTTAGAAGATGTGGAGCCTGTTGTTGTGCAATACTGATCATTTTGAACATAATATGTAGGCCTGTGAATGTAAACTGTTGTTCTACTGTAAGTTTGCAAACACACAGTAGCAATGCCACAGTTGTGGCCACTGACAAACTGTCTCATCTCTATGTAGATCCATCTGGGGTGACATCAAGGCAGCAGACAGATGCTGGTGAGTGTGTTCTACATTTATTATTGTAAATAAAAAGTGCATGTCATAGTTAAGATGTAGGCCATGTACACATGTGACACACCTACTCATAATGCATGCTGTGCATGTTTGCTGTAAGACCACGCACATCTCACTAATGTGATTAGCTGCCTCAAACACATGCAATACCCAGACCATCTCAAACAAATGTGGCTACACTGTAGTGACCATTGGATAGGCAAAGTTGATACTCAACATGCACATAACATGCACAACTATGTCCTACACAGAGCATTTTAACATGCTACACATAAAGGATTCACAAACACTCTGTAAAGACATACTCCAGTATCCAAAATCTCATCCACACATTGCACATAATATACATGAGGGGTAGAGGCCTATCATGGGGCATTTAAACACTCTGCAACACACTACCATTTCATGTCAGGGAATGCTCCTTACTGGCCTCCTTACAAACCCATGTAACAACTGGTTGTGAAATGGTGAATGTAACCAAGGTAGTACAGTTCCGGTACAGCATGATTAGTGCTGGTTTGGGAAACATTTGTAGCCTTGAGTGACCACATGATGTTTCATGATGATGGCCTATGGTACTATACCCCATCCAGTTATTGTAACCACAGTACTACACATAGCTTTCATTGCTATACACCTCAATGTTGTGTGTGTGCAAACATATGCACCTCTAAACAATATGCATACCAATCACCATTTGCGCAAGTGACACATATATGTCTTGTGATGCTATTGAGTGGATATGTCATATGACACACATTGGGTATGTGTGATGTTTAAATATGCAGTTGTGTTTTAGCATGCCATGTCATGGAAGATACTGGCATGTCCACAATATGATCTACGCTCATCATAACTACTGTACATTGGGTATGTGGACGAATGGTATTCCATCAATTATACATGCACCACTGATAATGTTGTGTGAATACTCATCATGCATGTGCTAAAACTGTGTCCACAGTTATTTGCTAAAGACACAGAGGCTATAATCAGCATTGGATACCTATCTGACACACAGATACACATCCAGCCATGGTATGTAGACCTGTGAGTTATGGTGCACAGTACATTACAGAGTTTTGAATACTTGCACAGCAATGTTGTGTCCATGTATGCATTGCGTTCATGGGGGAGGCCAATCACTTAATAATAAAACACATGCATCAAAGCCATGTATACTGTTAGTAACAAGGACTGTCTACACTTGCACTGCATGCTGTTGAGCAACACATGTCCTGCATGCTGACATCTGTGATATGACTGTTTTGCTTGTGATACTGCACCCCACCATCACCTACTGTTGTGCATGTACTGAGATTGCTGGTGTTTTGTGTGTGTGTGTGTGTGTGTGTGTGTGTGTCTGCTTTAGGAAGAGTGTATTTGTGTGTGTGCATGTGTGCATATGTGCATGTGTGCATGTGCGCATGTGTGCATGTGCGTGTGTCTGTGTGCATGTGTGCATGTGCATGTGTACATGTGGTCTGACATCATGTTCAGGTCTTAAAGTGTGTGTCCTGTTTTCCTCTCACAGGTGCTGAGGTGGAGCTGGTTCAGTACAGCAGGGAACCTGATGTCACTAAGACAGACAGTGATCATGAGGATAGGTTTGTTGAGGCACAGGCAGGTTTGTCAGGGTCTGTTGTTGGGTCACCAATTGACAGTACACAAGTCTCCACCCCATCCATGCACACAGTCGTACTGCCTGTACATCCATCATCACCATTGCCCTTAGCCGAGGGACAGTGTATGGTTGGCACTGGCCAGGACAGTGTGGTATCTATGGCACATGTATCAGGACACAGCAGCTGTAGCCAGATGTCTGGAATGGTACCACATAGGCAGATGCCAAAGGGTTCTCATCAGAGTACTGCTGGTCATCATGCCCCTGGCAGACGTGCCCCAACTCTTTCAACCAGACGCATGTTCCAGGCTGTCATGGAGGCACAGGCATGAATGGAGCAGTACAACAGACAGGTACTAAGGGCACAGAAGGCTAATAACATCACTGTAAATGACAGTATCCGTGACCTAGCAGGTGCCATATGTAATTACACTGAGGTCATTGATAGACGTTGGGGTGAGACATTGGATGTCCTCCACAATGTCATGTCCATGTGTCAGGACAGTGTGGGACAGTTGAGACATGGACGTGGACGTATGCCGGCAACATCAGCAGATGGAGGTTGCCATGGACATCCAGCAAGTCACAGCCGCTCCCGTAGTGCCAGTACCAGCCCCAACAATGTTGGAAGGGGATGTCCATAGACAGTCCTAGAAGACCACGTGCACATGGTCTGGCCAGTCCCAGCAGGGACCTGCATCAAGTGGACATATGTCAACCTCTACAGATAGTACCCAGTCTGGATTAGTACCTAATACTGTCTGTAGCACCCCTGCCAGGCACAGGTTCCATATCCATGGTCAGAGATGGTGATCTGTAAAGCCTGCCAGGTACAGTCTGTAGCTGTCCCACAAATCCCCATATACGGCAGCCACATAGTGGAACTGTGTGCATGCAGACACACGCACATAAACCAGAAACCTAGGGCAAACACATACCCGCACACATTACATCAACATTGGCCCATAACAGTACTCATGGCCCTCACACACATGTTCACACACACATGTCAATTGTATGGCTCAGTGTAGACCTCTGGCAAACCAAAAACACACCCTGTGCATATGATGAAACCTGTGCCACCTCCTGTCATCTCTAACATTGATGCAGGAACAGGCTAACATGGTGCTGATGCACAGGGTGACTTTGATAAAGTATAGCAATGGTTGAATGTGTAGCATGTTGTCAGCAGTAAAGTGTAATGATATCCTTGAAGGTGTAGCTGAGCAGGCATGATGCATTAAAGCTGTAATTAGCAATGTTGTATTGTTTACACCAGTGTTTATTCCAATTGTGTTTTGTTTGCCCATGTGCCACTTGGCTGATGTGCGTAGGTGTGTCAGCATGTGTTATACAGTGGACGGTTAAGTGTGGGGTGTGTGCAGCACAGGTTTGCAGGTGTACATTTGAGAACATGGTGGAGGTGCACTGTCTGCATGTACGTGCATATTGGACACATGGGCAGGGTGACATGCTCTGTATTGGCTAATGTTAACACTCCATAGTTTCTATTGGTGGCCAGTATGCATTGTACTACACACATTTTGGAACCTGAGTACACATGTGTGTGTATGACACAGGTTGACACTGTGCTGTGGGTGATGCTGTTGTTACTATCTGTCCTTGGTTTGCATTACTAAGGTTAACACTGTCCCAGCTGCATATTCCTGTATTAATGCACACTGTTTACTTACAGGGTTGCATGGACTCTGCTATCACAAACACAAGAAATTCTCACTTATACAGTAAAAGTGCATTAGTCTCATGGATCCCTGCCATAAACTAAATATATAATAGAAGGTGTGATGTTATACCAAAAAAGAGTTACATACCAAGAAGGGATAACCTCTCTGGTTAGTATCATTGGGAAAATTCAATCCCTCAATAAACATACAAGGCAAGTTTCAAAATACAAAATGGCAACGATTCCAAAGACAACACTAAAGCTGTCTTTATTGTTGTTCATAATCTACAGGGGAAATCTCAGATTGGGTCACAGTTAATGTGAATGGTCATAAAGTACACTTATCTGGCTGACATTACCAATTCCTTGTCAGACAGTTTGAATGCGGATTTCACCACCCTGTCGCTATACAAGGGCCACATTTCCAGACCTGCAGAACGTAATACCTGATGATTCACAGACACTCTATTTAAAACATCTCTTTAACAAGGTCCACACCACAGTGACAATGGTACTGGACAGTGTCCCTGGCTGTGTCATACACAAGCTGACATATGACATCACCACTCACCTAAACGCTCTGTCCAGATGGAGCCTCTATTCAGGTTACATGCATGTGGAATGCCATACGGTAATGGTGTTCACAGTCCACAAGGGTTGAGCTACATGTTCTTCTCCTTTTGAATGCTCCCATTAGGGGTCACCACAGTACATCATCTGTTTCCATGTCTTCCTGCCCTCTGCATCTTGCGTTGTCACACCATCCACCTGCCTGTCCTCTCTCACCACAGCCATAAACCTCATTTTAGGCATTCCTCTTTTCCTGTAACCTGGCGGCTTCATCCTTAGCATCTATTTCACAATATACTCTGCATCCCTCCTCAGCACATGTACAAACCAACTTAATCCTGCCTATCTAGCATGGTCTACTAACCTTCAAACCTGGCCTGACCCTCTACTATACTTATTCTTAAACCTGTCCACTCTTGTCACACCCAGTGCAAATGTTAACATAAATTGATTAAGGGTAGAACTACAACAGGTCCTGGAAACTATCACCCTATAAGCCAGACCAATGTTATCTGGAAGGCTATGGAGCACAGCATTATGGAACTCATTCACAGAGACATTATGAACCTGCAAACACTGCACCATACCCACTTAGGTTCTCTAAAGGCCAGATCATGGCTCCTACACCTAGTAGACTTCAAGCCAGTCAACAAGGCTGTAGGTGAGGGAGGGGAGGTCAACACAGCCAAGCTATAGCTCACCAGCAAATCATACCCATCCTACATACTGGTATTAGACATAACCTCAACAGACTGACCATAAACAATTGTTAGATGATGGTTTGACAACTGACACACAGATGTAGGACACACAGTAGCATTTGCAGCCTCTATGTACTATTCTATGCCAGTAACAAGTGGTGTTCACCTCCACTCAGTCCTGGGACCACTCCTGTTTGGCATATAGCTTTCTTAGGTACAAGCAAACACAGTAGGGATATGTCTGCACACGTCTGATGAAAATGCATACTGTGGGCTATACTTTATTCTCCAGATGACACACACATCCTCCAAAAGGGTATCATACAGATAGATACCTGGTGTCAAACTCATGCTGTAAAGCTATAAGCCTAAGAAAGCATAGTTATCCACTTTTAGAAAACAAAGTATCCCCAGAGTACCACATAGGTAGTAGCCCCCAAAATGTAGAAAAGGTACTAATGTATACATAGAGCCATGTGTTAAGTCATCTCTCCTTTGATAATCACATTACCAAAGGGTTTTGGAAATCCCTCTGTGGAGCACATAAGTAATCAAGGGTTTGCATTCAGATCCACAGAGGTTGCTGCACACATATAATGATTAGTCATCTTTGCCAGACTTTGCTTGCTTTGGAACAGGTTTCAAATATACCTCAAGCATAAACCCTCACTCACAGTCTTCAATAGAAACCATGATGAGTGGATGTGAAACAGAAGCTGTAGCCCAGGGATCACTGCAGTGTCTAAGCTTGTCACAACCATACAGAAGTGACCTAAGGTCTGGAAAGCACCAGCACACTCTGGGAAAGATAACACATGTGTTCATGAAGAAAGCAGAGTAACCACCTATGAAATACTTGAGGTCACATGTATGTATATGGATTTGCCCCACAGCTACCTTACATGTGCAATGCACATACAGTTTTCATTGTGATATGTCATACACTAGAAAAATAAAAACCCACTCGACATTGGCCAATGATGTCACACACCTGGAGCATAGACAGCAAGTGCAAGCTTCAAACTCTTTCCTAACTACATTATGATACGACAGCAGTACACATTTACACGGCATGCTATACACATTACTGGGATTTCACCTTTCCACAGGTATATTTATAGGATGGTGACATCATCAGACTTGACAAAGATGAGTATACCACTTCTAAGGTGTTTGAGTTGTCTCCAGAAATGTTGCTCTTTTTTAGGGAGACACACACACCCCCAGGTGGCAACTGCAGGATTCAAACTCCTTTCTACCTACATTATGATACTACAGCAGTACGCATTTACATGGCGCGCTATACATATTACAGGGATTTCACCTTTCCACAGGTATATTTGTAGGATGGTGACATCATTGGACTTGACAAAGATGAGTGTACCACTTCTATGGTGTTTGAGTAGTCTCCAAAAAGGTTGTTCCTCCCCAGGGAGACACACACACACACAGTTGGCAAGTGCAGGATTCAAACTCCTGCCTAACTACCTTATGATACTACATCAGTACACATTTACACAATGCGCGATACACATTACTGGGATTTTACCTTTCCACAGATATATTTGTAGGATAGTGACATCATCGGACTTGACAAAGATGAGTATACCACTTTTAACGTGTTTGAGTAGTCTCCAAAAAGGTTGCTCCTCCCCAGGGAGACAGGGAGACAGACAGACAGACAGACACACACACACACACACACACACACACACACACACACACACACACACACACACACACACACACAGTTGGCAAGTGCGGTGTTCTTAATCCAAAATAAGTACTTCTTTACACTTCAGCAAGCAATATGGAGTTACAGGGTGCAATACAGACATTACTTGCTGACAGTTTGCACAAAGGTTTTTTCACATTTGCTAACCTCAGTAGGCTTATCATACTAGGTGTATTGTGAGTGCATTGTATGCATAGGCCATGACCATATCATATATGGGTTGATGCACTACATGCTGGCACACACAGGGTCAAACCTTGAGTAGCATCTTACCTTCACCTACATGATACTGCAATATAACAGAAAGATGATAAACTTCAACAATTAGCTGAGCTTCTGGTGTCATTCAAAGGGGATCCAGTCTCTGTCTGCCTGTGATGACATGACAGACAAGCCTTATTGCTTCACTACAGATGGTTTGCACCTGTCGCCTTTATGCTTCTGAATACTGTCCAAGGCTTGTGCTGTCCCCATATTACCTTTTTTAGGCAAGGCTCATAGGTTCATAGGTAGGTACTAGTCTATCAACCCTGGAGACTATACAAGGCCAGCCAAAAAGGTACCCTGGCTTTTGCCACCCAATAAATTTATTTTCCTGTGCCACTGTCGTGCAGAGACACAGAAGTGATCCCCAAGGTTAATTTCTTATTTCCCATTCAATAATCAAGATTTTCCTTGAAGAGTGCTAATGAGGAGCTTTGCTTGATATAGATAGGTAGTTTATTCTGGAGTATGTAAAGTCTGTGGGATAGGAATCTATCCCTCTGGCATGTTCTGTTTATTGTGGTGACAAGGTTTAGGTCCCTAGAGCGTGTAGTTACATAGGTTCATAGGTAGGTACTAGGCTATCTGCCCAAGGGCATTTATAAGCCTAGCCAGAATGTGTTGGCTTTTGCCTCCCTTTTAAATTAGTTTCCTGGGCCTCTGTCTAGGAGGGCCACTGAAGTGATCCCAGGGGTAAATTTACATTTTCCCATCCACTCATCAAGATTCTTCTTGAGGAGAGTCTGCCTAACATCAACTGGGATTCTATTCCAGAGTGAGGGAAGTCTCTGGGACAGGGATCTATCCCTCCAGCATGTCCTGTTTATTGCTTTGCTGAGGTTTAATTCACTGGAGCATGTGGCTCTAAGAGATTTGTTTTTCTTGAGGTTGAGCATGTCCATTAATTCCTAGTTGGACGTGGCCTTATACATCAGGCATAGATCACCTCTGAGCAGGCAGTAAACAACCGAGTAGAGCTGGAGTTTCTTTAGTTGAGCTGCATAGGGCATCTCTTTGAGGCCCATGATCCTCTTGGTGAAGTACTTTTGTGGTCTTACCAGCTGTTGCATGTGCTAATTAAGGTTCATAGGTTCATAGGTTCATAGGTTCATACTAGGCTATCTGCCCAAGGGCATTTATAAGCCTAGCCCATAGTTATTTGGCTTTCGCCACCCCTTTAGTTTGAATAAAACTATGCCTATTATTTTGCTGTGCCTCTGTCAAGCAGTGACACTGAAGTAATCCCTGGGGTATATCTGCGATCCCCCATCCATAGGTCAAGATTCCTCTTGAACAAGGCCAGCGAGGTGCTCTGCCTCACATGTACCGGGATTTTGTTCCACAGCATAGGGAGTCTCTGGGTGATGAATCTGTCCCTCCAGCATGTTCTATTAATAACCGTGTCAAGGTTTAAGTCTCCCGCACTTGTGGTTCTGAGGGAACTAGAATTTTTGAGGTGAAGCATATTCATCAAATCAGGGTTTGACATGGCCTTATATGTCAGGCACAGGTCACCTCTGAGCAAGCGGTATGAGACTGAATAGAGCTGGAGTTCTTTCAGTCGGGCAGCATAAGACATATTTTGAGACCCTTTATCCTTTTGGTGAGGAACTTTTGGGGCCTTTCCAGCTGCTGCAGGTGTCTGGTCAGATACATTCGAATGGGACATTGTACTCAATCATAGGTCTAATGAGTGATGAGTACAGGGGGGCGATGACCTCCCTTGATCTAGATGTGAATCCCTTCATGATCAGGTGGGCAATGTAGAAGGTTTTCCTAACTACTTTAGCAACATGAGTGTCAAGCGAAGGCTAGGCTACTGTCAACCTGGGTCCCCAGATCCCTGATGACTTCTTCTGTGCTCAGTGGATTGCCACCTATATGGTAGCTAGGGGTAACCTTGTTTTTCTCGAAGGGTATGACTATGCATTTCTTGGTATTTAACTTTAGGCCATGGCTCTGGCACCAGTTATCCGTTTCTGTGAGGCCCTTCTGAAGGATATCTGTGTCAGATGTGTTTTCGACTATGGCGCCAGTTTGCAGTCATCTGCAAACTTTGTCAGCCATAACCCTCCTGTGTTTGCTTGTACTTCAGAAAAGTAGATGCCGAACAAGAGTGGACCCAGGACTGAGCCCTGTGCGACACCACTTGTGACAGGCTTTGAGTCTGACATGGCTCCAGCAACTCTGACCCTGTGGGTTCTGTCACTTAGCCAGTTTGCAACCCATCTTGTGATGTATGGGTTTACATTCAAGCTGATGAGTTTTTTTGATGATACCTGAGTGGGGTATTGTGTCGAAGGCCTTTGCCAGGTCAAGGTAGGCTGTATGGACTGCCTTTCCCTCATCAATGGCCTTGGTGACTGTCTCAAAAAAGTCAACCAAGTTTAAAAGGCATGATCTGCCTTTGACAAAGCCAAACTGGGTTGGATCCAAAGTCTGCAAGTTCCCTATGTCTTTATTTATGAGTTCCATTATGATCCTCTCCATGGCTTTGCAGATAAGGCTTGTCAAGCTAATGGGACGGTAATTTCCAGGGTCGGTGGAGGCACCGCCTTGTGAAGTGGGACCACAGTCGGCTGTCGCCACTCCTTGGTGCGTATCCTGAGGTGAGGCTAAGATTAAACAGCTGTCCTAACTGTGGGTTTAATTCCTCATTGAGTTCATGGAGCACACAGCCGGGACACCATCCGGTCCCATGGATGCTGTGTTTTTGCTTTGGAGAGAGCAGTTCTCACCTGGGCGTTGGAGATGTTTGGGGGCTACAATCCTCTGGTATAGATATCTCTCCTTTTGGGGGGGGGGAGAAGTTTGCACTGAACCTGTCAGCCAGTATGTTGGCAATGTGTGTAGGTTCAGTAATCTTCACATCATTTTGAACTAATTCTGAGCATATCTGGGAGTTTCCTCCTAGGTTTCTAACATAGCTAAAGAAGGCCTTATGATTGTCTTTTGAATCCTTGGCGATTTTTCTCTCAAAATTTGCCTTGGATGATTTTATGAGAGCTCTTAGTTTTTTACTTATAATGATCAAAGGTGTCTTACCTTTCAAGGATTTTGCTCTATCTTGTAGTAGCTTCCTCCTTTTGTTGTAGAGCTTGTTTATGGCTGGGGTCCACCAGACTGGACGCTTGCCTTTGGTACAAAGAGTCTTAGTTTTGTTTGGGATTGCCTGATCCATGCAGTCCTGTAGGTGCTGGTAGAAGGCATTTGTAAGTGATTCAGCGGTTTGAGTAATGTTTACCACTGGCTCAGGGGCCTTAAAGGAGACCACACTAGTTTTTAGAAGTGTGAAGTCGGCTTTTGAGAAGTTTTTCACTGTGGTCTTTTTGTTTCAGGTGGGGCGGGATGAGGACCTCCAGCGAGATTAGTTTATGATCTGATCTCACCAGTGAGGGGTATACTTCCAGTGTTGAACATTGTGATCCCATGTTCGTGATGATGAGATCAAGTATGTTTTCTCCTCTTGTGGGGATGGTGACTAGTTGTTCCATGGCATTTGAGTTTATGAACTCCAGGAACCTTTGGGCTAGAGTGTTTGGGCTTGAGTAGTGTTCCCAGTCTATATTAGGGTAGTTGAAGTCACCTAGTATGATGGTGTTTGGAGATACATTTATCCCCTCCATTGTTTTCAGGAAGGCCATGTGAGGTTCCTGAGTTTGAGAGGGTGGCCTGTAACATGCTACAAATTGCAGAGCAGTCTTGCCTATGGTTAATTGCACCTGGATGGTCTCCGATGCATCGTGCGTTGCCACCAACCTTGAGGTGTGGGTGTCCTTTATGAATATGGACACCCCCCCTCCTTTCTTGGTGTTGTCCGGATTTTGGGGCCGGAACGCATGATATGAGGTGAAACCTGCTAGTGCTGGGGTGAGGTACATACTAAATGGGGCATTGTACTCTATTATGGGCCTAATGAGTGATGAGTAGAGTGGCACAATGACCTCTCTTGATCTAGAGGTGAACTCTTTCGTGATTAGGTGGGCTACATAGAAGGAATATCTAACCACTTTGCCAATGTGATTATCAAAGGAGAGGTTACTATCTACCTGGGTCCCCAGGTCCCTAATTACATTTCCCGTACCTAGTGGATTACCACCTTTGTGGTAATTCATGGGCAATTTGTTTCATCCAAAGGGGATGACTATGCATTTTCTGGCATTCAGCTTGAGGCCATGGTTTTGACACCAGGTATCTTTCTCTGTAAGACCATTCTGGAGGATGTCTGTGTCAGCCACAGAGTCAATTATGGCCCCCAGTTTACAGTCGTCTGGAAACTTGGTCAGCCATAGTCCTCCCATGCTTGCCTGTACCTCAGAGAAGTATATACTGAACAGGAGGGGTCCCAGGACTGAGACCTGTGGGATGCCACTTGTGACTGGTTTAGAGCCGGACATGGCACCTGCAACTCTGACCATGTGTGTTCTATCCATGAGCCGGCTGGCCACCCATCTCGTGACATAGGGGTTAATGTTCAAGCTGGTAAGCTTGTCTATGATGCCAGAGTGGGGAATGGTGTCAAAGGCCTTAGTGAGGTCCAGGTAGGCTGTGTGGACTCATGATAATTCGCTCCATATCTTTGCAGACCAGGCTGGTCAGGCTTATAGGGTGATAGTTCCCAGGTTCTGTTGTGGAACCACCTTTGTGGAGTGGGATGACTGTTGCTGTACGCCATTTTTTGGGTACATAGCCTGTGGTAAGGTTGAGTCTGAACAGTGAATGTAGGTGAGGGTTTAGTTCCTTTTGGAGCTCGTGTAAGACGCAGCCTGGGACACCATCCAGTCCCATTGATGCTGTGTTCTTAGCTTTGGAGAGGGCTGTTTTTACCTGCATGTCCATGAAATCAGGGGCACTGCATTCTTCTGGGATGGACACGGGCCCTTTTGGGGGTGAGGGGGGTTGAATTTTGCACTGAAATTGTCCACCAGGATGTTGGCAATGTCAGTTGGTTCAGTGTATTTTTTGCCATTTTGCAGTAGCTGAAAGCATATCTGAGAGTTGCCACCTAAATGTTTGATATTGCTAAAGAAGGCATTGTGGTTATCTTTAGATTCCTTGGCAATTTTTCTTTAGAAACTGGACTTGGATTATTTTATGAGTGATCATAGTTTCTTGCTAATAATGAACAGTGATGCCTTTCCTTTTTGGAATTTTGCTCTATCATGTGTTAGTTTCCTCCTTCTGTTGTATAGCTTATTTATGGGCAAGGACCACCAGATTGGTTTCTTTTTTTTTTGGAGGAGTGAGTCTTGGTTTTAATTGGGATGGCTCGATCCATGCATCCCTGTAGATGCTCATAGAATGCACTTGTAAAAAATTCTGCAGATCGGATAGCATTATCCTGTAGCTAGGGGGCTTTGAAACTTTCCAGTTCGGTCTTGAGAAGTGTGAAGTTTGCTTTTGAAAAGTTTTTCACAGTGGTTTTGTTGACTGGGGGGGTGGTCGGGATGTGGATATCCAGTGTGATTACTTCATGATCTGATATTACCAGCGAGGGGTTTACTTCTGGTGTGGAACACTGATCCCCCGTGTTGGTGATGATCAGGTCCAGTATGTTGTCATCTCTTGTGGACATGGTGACCAGCTGTTCCAGGCCGTTTGAGTTTATAAACTCAAGGAAGCATTGGGCAAAGGACTTTGTACTTGAGTAATTCTCCCAGTCAATGTTTGGGTAGTTGAAATCTCCTCTTATCATGGTGTTTGTTAGGACCTTTATATTTCCCAGTGTTCTCAGGAATACTGAGTGAGGGTCCTGAGACAAGGTATGTGATCTGTTGCAGGCTATGATCTGATAAGCAGCTTTGCCCAATGTTAGTTGCACTTGCATGGTCTCCAAGGCCTCGTGCTGTGTCACTAACCTGGAGATGTGGGTATCCTTTATGAAAATGGATACACCTCCTCCTTTTGTATTTCAGTCTGGGTTTTGGGGCCAACGCTCGGAGGTATTAGGATTTCTTTCAGTGGAGCATGTCCAACAGCTCTACATTTGACATAGCTTTGTATGTTAGGCAGAGATCACCTCTGAGTAGGCGATATGCGACAGAGTAAAGCTGTAGTGTTTTGAGATGGTCTGTGTATGGCATGTATTTGAGGCTGCTAATCCTCTTTGTGAGGTATTTCTGCAGGCTTTCCAGTTGTTGTAGATGTCTTGTGAGGTACATAGCAAAAGAGACATTGTACTCTATAATGGATCTAATGAGTGTTGAGTAGAGGGGAACAATTACCTATTTTATTCTGCATGAGACACCTTTTGTGATGAAGTGTGCCATGTAGAAGGATTTCCTGACTACTGTGGTGATGTGATTATCAAAGGAGAGTCTACTGTCCACCTGTGTCCCAAGGTCTCTTATCACACTTTCGGTGTTAAGTATACTACCACCTATGTTGTAGTTCATGGGTGCAGTGTTTTTACCAAAGAGGATGACAATGCACTTTTTGGCATTGAGCTTGAGCCCATGACTTTGACACCAGGCATCTGTCTCAGTGAGGCCCTTTTGTAGGACGTCCACATCATTAGTGGTCTCAATTATGGCTCCTAGTTTGCAGTCATCTGGGAACTTCATTAGCCAGAGACCTTCCATGTTAATCTGTACTCCAGGGAAGTAGATACCAAACAGGACAGGACCCAGGACTGAACCCTGTGGTACTCCACTTGTCACTGGTCCGAAGTCGGACTTGGAGTCTTCTACTTTCACAGTGTGGGTTGTGTCAGTCAGCCAGTTGGCAACCCATCTTGTGACATAGGAATTTACACCTAGTTTAGTGGGTTTATCCATAATTCCAGAGTGGGGGATGGTCTTGAAAGCCATGGCAAGATCTAGGCTGTGTGAACCACCTTACCCTTGTCTACGGCTTTGGTGACTGCTTCAAAGAAGTCTATCAGGTTTAGGAGACATGATCTGCCTTTTACAAACCCAAAATGGTTGTGGTCCAGAGTTTGGAGATTACCAATGTCTTTGTTTATAAGTTCCATGATGATACGTTCCATGGCCTTGCAGACCAGGCTCATCAGGCTAATGGGGCGCTAGTTTCCGAGGTCTGTGGTGGCTCCCCCCTTGTGTAATGGGATAACCGTCACTGTGCACCATTCAGCAGGCACAAAGCCTGAGGTGAGGCTATGATTGAACATGGTACTTAGGTGTCATGCCAGTTCGTTCTGTAGTTCATGTAGAATGCAGCCTGGGATGTAATCTGGTCCCATGGATGCTGTGTTCCTGGCTTTGGAGAGTGTTTTTTTACCTGTGCAGCCATGATGACAGCAACTTTGCATTCCTCCGGTATATAGATATGCTCTTTCATAGGTGAGAGGGGGGTAAAGTTAGCACTGATCCTATCTGCCAGGCTGTTGGCAATATCAGTTGGGTCTGTATATTTAGTGCCATTGTGCTGTAACTCAGAGCAGATCTGAGTGTTGCCATTGAGATTCTTGACATAGCTATAGAATGCTTTGTGGTTGTCTTTAGAATCAGTGTCGACTATGTTTTCGTAACTAGCTTTGGAGGATTTTATCAGGTATTGCAGCTTCTTCCTGAGCTGACCAGGGAGCTCCTCCATTCATGGGATTTTACCCTCTTTTGCAACAGTTTCTTCCTTCTGTTGTGCAGTTTGTTTATGGCAGGGGACCACCAGATTAGCTTCCTTTTCTTGGAGGATAGCGTCTTGGTTCTGTTTGGGATAGCACAATGCATGCACTCTTGTAAGTGCTTTTAAAGTGCAATAGTGAAGGATTCAGTAGTTGTAACAGTATTATCCATCTGCATGGGTGTCCTGAAGTTCAACACTTCTGTCTTAAGAAGCATGAAGCTGGCTTTGGAGACATTTTTTAACATGGTTTCCTTAATGGGGGCTGGGTCCAGAATGTGGATATATAGGGTAATTAGCTTATGGTCAGATGGGACCAATGAGATGTTGACTTCAGGTGTGGAACACTGGTCACTCAGGACAAACCAAACCCCATAACCAACACGAATAACCACAAAGTTAGCTAAATGCTACTCATTGCCAGAAGTCTCAGCTTCCAGATGCACACACTTGAGCCACATCTCAGGATGGAGAATATTGATATCTGTGCAGTAACTGAAACCTAGTTCAAGGCTCCAGAGGGCACACTGGCACTACCAGGATACTACTCATTCCATACCTTCCATCATCAGGACCTAGATCATAGCACATAGGGTGGGGATGTATCTATATTCATCAAGGATACCGACACCTCTTTCTACTTGCTCTGTACAGGATATGTACCCATAGAATGTTGCACAGTAACATTCTTCACATTCCACAGGGGTGGGGCACCAAAAAACCCTTGCCATTCATGCTCTATGAGCCTAACGAGTCTGATCTTTAAGGCAATGGAGCCAATCATAACGGAAGTTAACAATAAAGAGATTGTGAACCTTCATACAGTTGAGCACACCCAGTTTGGCTTCATCATATGCAGATCATGCCTCCTGAACTGGGTGGATTTCTTTGAGACCATTACCCAGGCTACAGATGATTGAAATGAGCTCAACACAGCCTACCTATACCTCACTACAGCCAATGACACCATTCCCCAGTCAGGTATCATAGATGAACTCACCAACATGGGCATGAATCCATATCACAAGATGGATTGCAAACTGGCTCACAGATAGATTCCACAAATTAAGAGTTACTGGCTACATGTCAGACTCTACACCGGTAACAACTGGTGGCCCCCAGGGTTCAGTCCTGGGGTCCCTCCTGTTTGGTATAGACTTCTCAAATGTACATGCCAACACAGGAGAGTTGTGGATGACACAAATATTCTCCAGAAGGGACTCTATGAGACAGATGTGTGGTGTCAGAATCATGGCCTCAAGCTCAATGTGGAGGAATGCATAGTGATCCCCTTTGGTGAAAACAAAGTACACACAAACTACCACATAGGTGTTACCCCCTTAAAACTGACAAGGTAATAAGGGATCTGGGGACACAAGCAGATAGTCATCTTTCCTTTGACAACCATGTTGCCAAAGTGATTGGAAAATCCTATGTGGTCCACTTAATCAACAAAGGCTTTGCATCAGGATACGAAGAGGTAGTTTTGGCCCTCTACTCTTAAGTC
The DNA here is from genome assembly GCF_019279795.1 of Protopterus annectens. Taxonomy (NCBI): domain Eukaryota; kingdom Metazoa; phylum Chordata; order Ceratodontiformes; family Protopteridae; genus Protopterus; species Protopterus annectens. The sequence continues at coordinate 1,975,460,975 of NC_056731.1, forward strand.
ATCAGACCCATCATTGAGTACAATGCACCATTTTGGATGTACTCGACTATGCATATCCAGCAACTGTAGAGACCACAGAGGTACCTCACCAAGAGGATTACTTGCCTCAAACAGTTGTGTTATGCAACACAACTGGTAAAACTAAATCTGTTCTTCGTTGCATACTACCTACTCAGAGGCACACTCTGCCTAACATACAGAGCCATGTCCAACACATAAATGCTGCGCATGCTCCATCTACAGATAACAAAATTGAGTCACCCTACACACTCCAGGGATATGAACCTCATCACAACAATGAATACAACATGCTGGTGGGATAGAGTACCATCCCAGACACTTGCTTTACTGTGGAACAGAGTCGAAATGTACATCAGACAGAACCCCTCACTGACACTCTTCAATAGGAACCTTGATGAGTGGATGGGAAACAGACAATTCACGCCAGCCATCACATCAGCAGCCCCACTAGAAAGGGGCTTAGGGTACTAATTATTAGAATGAGGGCTTGGGAGACTACCCAATGGGGTGGTGAAAGCTGCACAACTTGCCTAGGCTAACATATGCCTTATTGAAGATAGGTTCATAAGTATGTAGTAGACTATGTGACAGGTACATGTCTACAGATAGTAGATATGTACTTCATTGTACCGTCATGTTGGACAGCAGGCACATGGACCGCATACACTGTAATGCTTACAGATACTGGTGATTGTTATGTACACTGGGTGAGATGTGCACCTCATGTCTTTTGTGCCATTTGGATGTGTGCTGGGTGGGACAGTCCTGGATGGTCACCCTCTTACACACATCTCTGCCCATCCATTTTTGGCTTATTATACTGTGTTCACCCTACAGATATATATATATATATATATATATATATATATATATATATAGGTACATAGGTAGGTAATAGGCTATCTGCCTGAAGGCATATATTAGTATGGCCAGAGTGTGCAGCTATCACCACCCATGGAGTTAGTTCCCTAGGCCTCTGTGTAGTAGAGCTGATGAAGTGATCCATGGTGTGACAGTTCAGTTTCACATACACTCATCACTTCTGAAAGAGTGTCAGTGAGGGACTCAGCTTAATGTAGGTTGGGAGGGAGCTGTTCCAAAGAAAGGGAAGTCTGTGAGTTATTAATGTATCCCTCCAACATGTTCTAGTTATTGTTGTGATGATGATATCCCTAGAGCATGTATTACAGTGAGCTTGGGGTTACTTCAGATAGCACATGTACATCCGTTCTGCATTGGACATGGACCTGTCTGTTGGGCAGAGATCACCTGAGTAGACAGTATGCAACAGAGTAAAGATTGAGTTAAATTCAGTGTTGTTGCATGGGGCAACTGCTTGAGGCTAGTAATGCTCTTGCTGAGATATGTCAGTGGTCTTTCCAGCTACTGAAGGTGCCTAGTCAGATTCATCGCAAGTGTGTTGTGGTACTCTATGATGGGTCTGATGACTGATGAGTAGAGGGACCCTCCTTTGACCTACATACAAAGACCTTGGCAGTTTGTGGGGACATATAGCATGATTTTCTAACTACTTTGTGAATGTGTTTCTACAGGTAGTGATGACTATCCACATGTGTCCATAGATCCCTTATTATTACCTCCATATTTAGGGTGTTGGCACCTATGTGGTATTTGTATGACTGTAGCTTGAGCCCATAAGTTTGACACCAGATCTGTCTGACTGAAACCCTTTTTAAGGATGTCTCTGTTGTCCCAAACATCGATTATAACAAACCCTTTTGCAGTCATCCACAAACCTTGCTAAACAGAGCCCTCATGTTTGACTGTATTTCTGAAAAGTATACACCAGACAGGAGGGGTCCCGGGACTGAGCCATGGGGGACAGCAGTTGTTACTGCTTGAACAGGAGACCGCAATTTTTACCTTGTGGGATCTATCTGTGCCCCAGTTGGCAATCCATCAGATGACATACGTGTTTATGCACAGGTTGTTGATTTTATGGATACGACATGTGTGTGGGATGTTGGAAAAGGGCTTTTCAAGGTCTATGTAGGCCGTGTGTAGCTCATTTGATTTATGCATGTCCTGGATGACTGCCTTGAAAACTGTCTAGCAGGTTTAGGAACCATGATCTGCCCCTGACCAAACCAAAATGGGTAGGGTTGGGTGTTTGTAGGCTCTCAATAGCTCTGTTTATGAGTTCCATAATGATGGACTCCATGGCCTTGCACATCAGGCTTATCAGGCTTATAAGACAATAGTTCCCATGGTCTGTTGTTCACCAACACTCGTGGAGTGTGCCAAACGTTGCTGTAACCCATTCAACAGTTTCATATCCTGTACAGACGGTGAGTCTCAACAGACTGTTCATGTGCAGGGTCTGTTTGTTTTGGAGTTCACATATGACACAGCCAGGGAAACCATGTTATCCCATACACGCCATGTTTTTAGGTTTGGAAAGAGCTGTTTAACCACTGTATATGTGATTTCTGGGTTTTCACAATCTCCAGGTATGATAATGGGCCGTTTTGTCAGTGCGAAGGGGGTAAATATGTATGAACCTGTTTGACAAGATGTTGGCAATGTCAGTCATGTACATGTATTCATTTACAGTTTGCACCGACTCAGAACATATATGAGTTTACATTGATATTTATGACATAGCGAAAGAAAGCTTCATGGTTCTCTATGGACTTTTTGACCATGGCTTGGATAATGTTAGGCGTGCTCATTATTTCTTGATGATACTGATTGGAGAATTATTGATCTTCTTTGGTTTTTCACTTTCTTTGAACAACTTAAGTACTTGGAGTACATAGTTTGATTATGACAGGTGTCCAATATATTATATGGGTCTGTTTTCATATCAGTGTGTGCAGAAGGCAGGATTGGTGAATAGTGGCAAGTGTCTGGAGTAAGAACTGCAACTGCCAGATATGTGTGGCCCACTGCTGTACACAGACATGGCCTAAGTGTGTGAGCATGCCCAGTATGAGCATATATACTATATGTGTGTGAAAATCAAGTTGTTATTTACTTCAGGGCTCACCTTTGTGTTGTACATCAACAGAAAGCACAGTGCGCCTGCAGGGCTTCCATGAGTCATTCTACATACAGTGGGGACAGCTATTATTTATACATTTCTACCCAGGGGGGGGCACACCTGATTGTTACTGTGGGTGTACATAGGATGAAGGGTTCACCTGACATTTATACACATTTGGTAGACCTGCACTGCTATGTCAGGTACTCCATTTCAGTCTGTACTGTTGCCTATCATACTGGCTTGAGGCATACCACTGTAATACAGACCTTAGCTTCCAATTACACGCATATTGGTTTGTGACTTCATGGCCTACCTAACCCACATCACACTGTCTGGCGTGCTGTTATCTGTCTGCATAGGCCTGGGGGGAGGTTACTCATATGCCTCTTCAGAGGGCATGATACAGCATTTGTTTGTGTTTCCGTTTGTCTACATTTGTCATGCTAGCTGTGACTGTTAGGTATGTGACCCCCCCAACTGGTATGTGTGAGTGAGTTAAGTTGTGTCTGTGCCAATGAAATGCTGTCATGGCTTAGTGGTGCAGTACTGTGACTATAGTGCACAGTATCCTGAGTTCGAGCCCTGTCACTGCTTTTTATTTTCCTGCCTGGCAGACCAGACTGCTTAAGGAACAGTAAAGCAGGTGTGAACATGTTTACCCGACTTTGCTCAGCTTTGCCCAACTTTGCCTGACTTTGCCCAGCATTGCTCAACATTGCTCAATGTTGCCCGATGCGCTGGTTAGCGCAGTGCGCAGCTACGAGCAATTGAATTTAAATATGCTCAGTACTGGTAAAATGTTCTTAGCAGTGCTTTTTATTGCTTAAAATAGGGCAATCATGCCTCAGGTGGTGCTGCAGGGCTGCCTATGTCGGATGCACATAGTACACTCCCTATACATGTTTGAAAACATGTAGTGTCATGTTAGGCATCCCTTTTACTGTATGTGCGAGTCAGAGAGAGGTGTAATTTCCATGGTTCCTACTGAGTCAATGTATGTGCTATGCGTTGCCTCTTTGCCAAGGCCAGGGCATACTGGGTATGCCTCCTTCTACCTATTGGGGCAGGATCAGGTTGTTCCTCCTCTAAGTCACGCTGTGACTGTGCAGGCCTTGGCAATCGTGGGGGGGGGCTGTTTGGCACTGCCCCATGCTGTT
>NC_056731.1:1975470159-1975512659 GCF_019279795.1 Protopterus annectens
CAGTCTATTAACCCACCATGTATATAACAGAACTGATAACATAGAATCTGTTCACAATTCTGGAGATATGTTTCCCATGTTGTTGGGCTGTCTCCAAATGTTGTGTCCTGTGAAGTACTCCCACCTACTATCTGTGAATCTGTAGACAACCACCTCTGTAATGTCCCTCACACAGGTCTGTAATGGTCTCTCAAAGGCAACACATGGAGGTCTCCATAGTCCTGATACCCTTTCTGGCTGCATCCTACATGAACACAGGCATGGCTTTTCAGATCCATTCAGCAGGGTGGTCTATCACAGACTGAGCAACAGTGTCATCCCATCCGCACAGAGGACAAACAAAGAAAGTAGATAGCAAACAGGTTATGTATTACAATGAATGTTCTGAAGGATAGAAGTCTGAAAGTGAAATGTATGCCATTACTACATGACATCAGTCTTCAATTACATGGCCAAAAAAACACAGTACTCTACAGTTAATATAATAATATCATATTAATATCCAATAGAAGATACAACAAAACATACAGCTCAAACCCCAATAACAAGATAGTGTAGTACTCAGAGTCCCAGCTTTGCATGTAGGGTTGCATGGTTCGAGTACCAAATTTTACATGGAAAAGCAGTGTTAAAAGTACTAATTCAATAATACAATACATGTTAAATTTATTATGGCAACCAGTGTACTGTAGCTGGTATAACATGCGAGTGTGAGTGCATATAACATGTGATACTACCCATCTATACACAAGTGACCAATACAATATAGTAACATCCTTTACTACTGTAAGGATAGCACACAGAAGCATGTTATGTAAACAAACTCAAATACACTTACTAAATTATGTCATTACTCTGCTACTTTATAAAGACTGGAATGTGAGCAATGGTTACCAGGGCTGAGTTTAGCAGGTTTAAGCATTGCTCAAACGTGAATGCAGTTAGCTCAGCTAAGTGGATTTGCACACTGGTAAGCATCATTAAGCGAAGCCTACACAGGTTAAGAAGCTATTGGTTTCATCATATATTAGCACCACTTACTGTCATGCAAACCCACTTACAACTGCTTAAAACTGCTTTAATCACTCTGTTTCCATCAGCCTCTGTTCTACCCGGCAACAAAATAAACACCCCTTGTAGGTCTTGAACCCAGGATCATATACACCACAGAAACAGCAATTTACCACTAAGCTATAGAAAGCAAAGATGCTTTTTCAAATATGCCATGCATTACTGCCACTTTACAATAGGGAAGAGACACTGTGCAATCAGGAGTGATTGGTATCTACAAATATATGCATGAAAAGAAACATAAACATATAGAAAGAGATAGATAAGTATGTTGATACATATATATGTATAACAATATGTAGATATATTACCAATAAATACTGAGGTGTACATAAATATATATATATATATATATATATATATATATATATATATATATATATATATATATATAGGTTCATAGGTTCATAGGTTCATACTAGGCTATCTGCCCTAGGGCATTTATAAGCCTAGCCAGAGTGTGTTTGGCTTTTGCCACCCATTTTAAATTAATTTTACTATGCCCTTTTTTGAGGTTAGTATACTGTGCCTCTGTCTAACAGTGACACAGAAGTGATAGCCGGGGTAAACCTATGATCTCCCATCCACTCATCAAGATTCCTCTTGAAGAGAGTCTATGTGGGACTCTGCCTAACCTGGACTGGGATTTTATTCCAGAGTGAAGGGAGCCTTTGGGTTATGAATCTGTCCCTCCAGCATGTCCTATTTATTTCAGTGCTGAGGTTCAAGTCTCTCGAGCGCGTAGCTCGATGGGATTTGGATTTTCTGAGGTGCAGCATGTCAATTAATTCCGAGTTGGACATGGCTTTATACATCAGGCACAGATCGCCTCTGAGCAGGCGGTATGCCACTGAGTAGAGCTGGAGTTTCTTTAACCGGGCAGCATATGGCATCTGTTTGAGCTCTTTGATCCTCTTGGTGAGGCACTTTTGGGGTCATTCCAGTTGCTGCAGGTGTCTGGTAAGGTACATCCCAAAAGGGGCATTGTACTCAATTATGGGCCTGATGAGGGATGAGTAAAGAGGCATGATGACCTCCCCTGATCTAGATGTGAATCCCTTCATGATTAGGTGGGCTATATAAAATGTTTTTCTAACCACTTTGGCCACGTGGTTGTCAAATGAGAGATTGCTATCAACTTGGGTCCCCAAGTCCCTAATGACTTCTTCTGTACTTAATGGATTACCACCTATGTGGTAATTTGTGGGCACTTTGTTTTTGCCAAAGGGGATGACTATACACTTTTTGGCATTTAGCTTGAGGCCATAGCTCTGGCACCAATTGTCTGTTTCTATGAGGCCCTTTTGGATGATGCTTGTGTTGGCTGGAGAGTCAATTATGGTGCCCAATTTGCAGTCATCTCTGAACTTGGTAAGCCACAGTCCTTCCGTGTTGGCCTGTACCGCCGAGAAATATATACCGAACAAGAGAGGTCCCAGGACTGAGCCTTGTGGGACGCCACTTGTAACTGGTTTGGAGTCTGACATGGCTCAAGCAATTCTAACCATGTGGGTTCTGTCCTTGAGCCAGTTTGCAACCCATCTAGTGACATAAGGGTTTATATTTAAGCTGGTGAGCTTATCTATAATGTCTGAGTGGGGTATTGTATCGAAGGCTTTTGCGAGGTCCAGGTAGGCTGTGTGGACCACCTTCCCCTCATCAATGGCCTTGGTGACTGTTTCAAAGAAATCAACCAGGTTTAGGAGGCAGGATCTGCCCTTAACTCATTAACCCCGACTAACGTCCCATAGTGCATCTGTGGTTACATCCGAGCGCGCTATGAGACGTTTGTAATTTCATGACATTACCCCCGAGTGCCTTCCACAAATGCAACTTATTTCCCGGTCCCATTTCAGTCTTTTAATGTGAAAACTAAGTTGAGAAAGTAATTTAACTTTGTCAGTTGCCTTCTCAACTTAGCTTTCACATCGCAGTAAGCATATGTTTGTATTGAAATATTTTGAGTAAATACATTTAGAATGTACTGTGCTTTCCTCCGCTGACACCAAGCCTATTCTATCTGCATTTCCTGAAGCAAGTGCTGGCAACCAATCAGAGTAAGGAAATCCAAGCCAACACTTGCATAACACCTCCACCCCCAGTGCTATTTCTATTGTTTTTTTATTAATAAATAGAGGGTTCCAGCAACAGAAATTCCCCCCTTTTTTTATTAACATTGCAAGACTTGTATTGTTGCTGGATCCCTCTATTTCCTGTTGCGCCAGATACAGGCTTTTCCCGGTGAAGTATTTCAGCCTACAAAATTGGGACTACGACCTAATTGGTTTGCTACAATTTTCTTTTCGTGCCGGACATTATTAGGTAAGTAATGCTGCAAAATTGTATTATATGCTTATCTTGTGTTATGTTTCATAAATGTGCTCTGAAGTGCTGTGTGCAGTGGTTCTTGTCTGCATAGTTGAAACTGGGGTTGTGGAGGGTTTAGGAGGAGTTTGCACGGTCATAGTCTTTGTTTTCTGAGGCTCAGAAATTCTGGACCTAGACGGCAAATTGCCCCTTTAATTCCCGATTTTTTTTATGTACAACTTTAAATTTATGGCTGTTCAGATCACTGATGTCAGCATGCATTGCCAGAGTACAGGGGCGTTCATGACATCAGCTTTGTGAAACAGTACTGACTGCCTGACTCCATGACGAGACTGGCGGGAGCTTTCAAAAAAGAAACTTTAGTTGTTAACAGCTGCCAAATGCCAACTTGTGGGCAGCTTGTGGGGATTGTGGAAGTCTTACTTTACTGCCTGGGCACACAGTATAAGACTGCTTGCTATCAACTTTCTGTGGTTAGCACTAACTGCTTATCATGGCGTGGCCCTGCAGAATTCTGGGTGCATTTGTTGGTGGAGGAAAAGAGATCGGTCAACTTGACTCCTCCTCGTGTCTCGACCAAGATGAAGGTAAGCAGAGTATGAAAGGATTAAGAAACCATGGTGTTGGTTAGCTTGTGTTTTAATGTGTATGTGGCTCAATGACCAGTAAAACCTCATTGAGAACAATGTACATATATACTTGTCACATATTTGCTTGTATTTTATTTTATTTACGACAAGTTTGAATATGTTGTGCTTAGCTATACATACGTCATTTGCTTTAATTTATTACTGTGAGGTATGGATTTTAAATGTGCTGTAACTTTAATGCGTTTTAATTAGCTGACTTAATTAATTGAATAATCATTTGATTAATCTTTTTAGAGTTGGTAGGATTTATATATAAATGGATTGAATGTTTTTTAGAATACTGATCTGAAGAAGCGTATAGTTTTATACGCGAAAGCGCTTATCATCTGGTTTATGGAATAAAGTGTTCTTTGTTACAAGCGGATGTTTTTTGAGACTTCATCTAACCATGTTAAGTCTACTTGTGTTACTTATTGATTTTTTTAATTTGATGTGAAAAGGGTGATGTTGCAGCATAGTCAACCCGAAAATCGCGGTAGCTAACCCGGTCCCTCACTAGACTTGACCAGGGCATCAACTGTTATCGAGCATGGTGCACTTGCCAAGACCAGAATTCATTGAAACCGGATCAACACCACCAGTGCTGCATCTGCGATCACTGCTATGGTTCAAGTGAAAGGATTATTTTTTTACTTACTAGGGGTTCCAGCAGTTCCTTATATTTGCTGTAGGTGATTGTAAACTGTCACTACAGTTTTCTATATGCACAGTAAATGGGAAAACATCTAAGCCATTTAGCTTAGGAAATTTTAATTATACATTATTTTTGTGTGTGTATTCTAGTGGAGCAAAGCCTGCATTTGTTATTTAGAGTGGGCGAACGTGAGCAGAGTAATTCTCAAGAATGTGTACATTTTCTATTGTAGTATATACATAGACATGGTATTTAATAGGCCTTTATGATTGCTTACTTCTTTGGCCACTAGCCCGGCACTAAAGAAGAATATAACCATATTTACATTTTAAAACTTTATATTTCTTAAAAGTACTAATATCAGCTATGGTTTACATAACTTGCTTATACAGTCATTTCTTTCTTTTTGTTACCCACTTTATCCTGCTCTGGGTTTTGGGATAACAGAAGATGGAGCCTATCTCAGCTCTCAGTGAAATGAGAAAATGTAATTAAAAATATCTGCTACTTCTTTTAATCTCTTTACTGACAAGCATGAGTGTAAAAATTCACTTGGCAGAGTATACTATATAGAGCCATATTGGACTATGTAATGAATAAAACATATACTTGGTGTATGGATGGTGAAAAAAAGCCGCACTAGAAACGTTCATATGGTAGCAAAGTGTTTGCTAGTGTGTCGTACTAGGTTTTAGTCATGTTGACACAGCTTTCTTAGTGTTTTGGTCAAAAGCTGTGTACCGTAAGATACAGTGCCATCCCTGTGTGAGACTTTGGTACCATCTGGTGGTTGAACAGCCTGGCATCACTGGTAGGTGAGACGCTTAGCAATACTAGATTTTTTTTTTTACTTTAAATTACCGGTTAATTGTTTCTGTGTGTTCTTTAGTAGATTACCTGCTGTGGTTTTAGTTTTGTATTGGTATCTGTTGCTGTTTCTATACAGGGGATGTCCAAGTTGCACTGAAGGTGTAATGGAATTACATTTTTCTTGTCGCAGCTCAAATTTTTCTGAAAAGCAACAAGATATATTAAAGATGGTGTGTGGGTCTGTATGGAAAATATTTCATAGAAGTATTAACTATGTAATTCGTGCAGGGTAAGCTTTAATGAGGGAGTGTGATACAGGCATGTGAACTGGAGAAAGAACATGCTGGAGGGACAGGTTCATAACCCAAAGACTGCCCATGCTATGGAATAGACTTCCCATACATGTCAAGCAGAGCACCTCACTGTCCGTCTTCAAGAGAAGTCTTGATGAGTGGATGGGAAATAGAAAATTCACCCCAGGGATCACTCCAGTGCATCTACTTGACAGAGGCACTAGCAACTAAGGTTGGTTGGCACGATATTTTGACTGGGCCTTACATTGCTGTTTGTTGGGGAACACAGATTGGCTAGAAGTGGAACTAAAATCAGCTATTGTATAAGGTGGCCTTGAGAGCATTGAGTCTGGTTGTTTGACAGAGCCAGCCGGTTTGGTTGCACTGCTTTGCTTTAACAGCATTTTTGTTCTTTGTGGTTTGATGTGATGCTAAACAGTCATTTACCCATAAATCCTCTGCTATTTTGAAACAATTTTATTTGGCAATAATTACATAACGATTATACAAAGTTATAAAAATAACTAAAGCAATAATAAACTTGGTATATGATCTAATGGTGCAGCCACAGCTAACACTCAAGATACAGGAAACTTGAATAACAAGTAACCTCACAGCAAGAGGTTCTCCGGTTCGATTCTCGGCTGGGGTACCTTCTGTGTGGAGTTTGCATGTTCTCCCTGTGTTCGCGTGGGTTTCCTCCGGGTACTCCGGTTTCCTCCCACATTCCAAAGACATGCATCTGGAGTATTTCTCCCCGGGCCTCCGCTGAAAACAGGCTATGTGGAACCTAGTCGGACTTTCCCGGTCAACAAATGATAAATATAAAAAATAAAATAAATGGCTCCCTATTGAGATATTGGCACTCATAATGTCAAGTGCTGACAAGCCAACAAAAAAGAATGAAAATAGTGTAGTAGTCACAGCCCCTCCATTTTGGCCTGCACTTACGAGAACTATATGCTAACCAAGGGCTCACCACTGACCCTTGTGGGACCCCACCGTTGGCAGGCCTGCTGGTAAACAGACTCACTTATTAGTTCCTTTTAGTACAACTTAGTCTGCATTGTGGTTCCATCATTAATTATATATATATCAGACAGTGGAGAAGATATGGGACAACAGTGACACTGCAAACACCTGGATGTCCATCCAAAATGGATGAAATGATAAGACGACAACTGGCCATGGAGGCTGCCAGGGGACCTACAACAACACTGAAGGAGTTGCAGGAATGCCTGCCAAGTACTAGGTGTGTACCAAATGTGACAACAATGTTCTGTATTCCTCATATGTCTGCCCTATGGGGTAGGGTCACTAGATGGAAGCCTTTTTTTACACAGAAAAATGTCCAGGGCTGGACAAACATTGCCAAACAGTACATCAATTCTCCAAATAGCATGTTGGACAATGTGTCATGGTCTGATGACAGCAAGGTTGAACCTTTGGCTCACAATTCCAAGAAGTATGTTTGGCCCAAAACAACACTTTGCATCTCCAAAAGAACACCATCCTCCTGGTGAAGCATGGTGGTGGCAGTATCATGCTGTGGGGTTATGTTTCAAAAGCTATAACTGGTCCTCTACTCAAGATGGAGGAGATTATGAACAGTTCCAAATACCAACCATTTTTGTCCCCAAACCTTCAGTCATTTGCTAGGAAGCTGAAGTTGCCGAGAGATTCTCTCTGTCAACATGACAATGACCCTAAGCATACATCCATCATCAGATGAAAATTACTGTTTGGAAATGTGCCAGCCAGTGGCTAGACCTGCATCCAATAGAAAATCTTTGGGTTGTCCTGATCAGGGGTGTGCACAAGGGATTCCCTCACAAACTGACATATTTGTGGCATGGTTGCAAGGAAGACTGGTCAACTATTACCAAGTAAAGATGTACAGATACCTCTACGGTTGATGTAAAAAGTGGCCCTCATACAGTGGAATGTAGGACGTGTGCTGGGAGTACGATGGCCTACAATTGTAATACCTGGCCACGCAATGGATATATTCCTCACTCAAACACACAAACTTAGGATACTGATCTTGCTCTCTCACACACACACACACACACACACACACACACACACACACACACACACACACACACACACACACACACACACACACACACATTTGCCAGGACTGAGATTCATAGGATCATGTGTTCATAGGTGTGTAACAGGCTACTAGGCATGGAGCCATAAGAAGCCTAGCCCATGGGAGTACTCTTCCATCATGCGACCTGACATTTTTTCCCAGTGCGTCTATCGACCATTGCCACTTGAGTGATGGCCACACTGATAGTTAAATTCCCCATCCACTCATCCAGATTTCTCCTGAAGAGGGCCAGTGAGGTGCTCTGACATGTATGCGATATATATTGCATTACATATCCACTTGTTGGGTTATGTACCTGTTCCTCATCATGTCCTGTTGATTGTGGTAATGAGGTTGAGGTATCCATGGCATGTGGTGCATACAGATCATAGTTTCACTATATATGGAATTCCTAGCACAGCTAGCCACACATGGCATTGTCAGTCAATCATGTATTGCCTGTATGTAGCCAAGATATGGCCAAGAATACTTGGAGGTATTGCACTCTGTCAATATAGGACAGTTGTTTGCAGGTGGCTAGGGTCCTATTTGTGAGGTACACTTGCACACTCCACAGTTGTTGCAAGTATCTTGTGAGGCACATGGCAAATGGGCCATTGTACCTGCTGGTTGGCCTACTGAGGAGAGAGTAGAGGGAGACATTGACCTCTTCCTTACTGGATAACACACCCTTACATACGGAATGTGCCACATACAAGTTATTTCTGTCCACAGTAGCAATGTGGTGGTCATAAGAGAGTTCACTGTCAGCCTGTGTTCCCAGGCCTCTTATAAGGACTTCTGTGTCCATTGGACTACCAGCAATGTGTTAATTCATGGTAAACACATTGATTCCACACAGAATTTGTGCACATTTCTTTCCAATCAGCCTAAGGCCAGTGTTCTGACAACAGTCAGATGTCTCAGTGTGGCCTTTATGCAGGATGTTGACATGATATGGGGATGTAAAAATAGCACCCACCTTGCAATTGTCTGTGAACATTGTCAGCCAGGGTCCCTTTGTGTTGTTCTGGATGTCAGAGGCATACATAACAAACATTAAGGGACCCATGACCAGACTCTGTGGTACTCCACTCGTGACTGGTTATCAGTCTGACATGGAGTCTGCTACTTTCACACTGTGGGTCTCATGCATGAGCCATTTTGCAACCCACCAAGTGACATAGGGGTTGATGCCTAAATGGCTGGGTTTATGATTCCTGAGTGGGGAATGCCATCACAGGATAAGAAGACCCGCCTATCTTGTTTTTGCGTCTGCACTGTTGCACAGTTATTTAACATGTTACACAGCTTATAGGGCTGCAGAGTGTCCACAGCTACCACTACAGTGGTTGACATCAGTGGGCCCTGTATAGTGGACATGTGGATAAGCACTGGGTCAAAAATTTTGCAAAACACACACACACACACACACACACACACACACACACACACACACACACACACATACACACATACACACACACACACTTACTTTGACTGAGATTAGAACTCCTACACAGCTAGTTATTTGTACTATAGCATTGCACATCCTACCTAACTAGTTAGTTGTACTATAGCATTACACAGTTATCACACATGCCACAGAGCTTATAGGGCTGAGGCCTGACATAAGGTACTTCTATGGCGACAGAAATCTTCAGGACTGCTAATGTAAGGCAATGGGAAGTGCACTGGGTGGGGAAAGCCTTTTCATTCCTAGATCCTACTGATATTTCTCTAAAATGTATGAGCATGCCCAGTTTGACCTTCTATAGTACATGTGGGACTCCATTCCAGAAATTGTTGTACTCCAGTCCGGTTTGTTTTGTGCTACAACCATACCTCTCATTGGTTTGGTGGAGGATATCTGGAGACAGCCTATCAAAATGGTGGACAATAGGCCATACAGTGATTGTGACTATTTCTCTCAGTAATGTATGGGTTGCTAGGGTTACAGGGCTTGTTTTAGCAGACATCTGACATATATGCAGTTTGACTCTGTCATGTGTTGTTTCAGTACCTCGTGACATACCTCCTCAGATCATCACAGTGATTTACCAGAGGAATATAGAATGGATGATGCACACACCAGAATTATGGGCCAAATGCTATGCATTCTTGTACAATCCAGCCTATTGAGAGATGTGCCTACAAGCAATTGACTGCTGGAGCTGTGGAAACAGTCCAGCACCTTGGTGATATATTACAATGGTGGAATTTCTATGCATTTCTGTTCTGGCCTGGTCTGATTTCAAGTCCACTGTTGGGTATTATAAGTCAGACAGGATCAGGGTGACAGGCAGACTCCAGACAGATTTTTAGGGGATAATTTATGGGTGGGGGGTGTCCTAGGGCAGATATGTTTGCCTATAGCTACCAGTGCTTTGCATGGGGGGGGGGTGCTCAAAAGTTGACTGCACTTGGAGAGTCTTGTGTGTATCAGACTGTTTGACCAGCCTGGAGGTGTGTGCTTCTCTGACATATATGTATAGCCCACCTCATTTGCTTGGCTGGCCACATTTTGGGGTCAGGATGTTGCATAGGATGAGTGATCAGGTGTTTCTCCCCATGGCTGTGGGCCAGGGTTGCAGACATGTCACCATCTTCCAGGGTTAGGACTACCTGCAATGAGTGCATTTCCATGTTTAGACTCCTAGCCCTGCCTGTCGACTGTACAGAGTATCACAGAATGTCTACATTCATGACACATATATTTTGTTGGTTATGCAAATGAGTGTGGTTTTTAATGAAAAATGTTTTGAAAGTCACTCAGGGTTGAAGTCAGATATTACTGAAATTTGATATTGCAGTTTCTGACTTCGTACCCATCAGACATTCCATGCTACTACAATCATTCCTTCAACTTTATTACATTATTAGAGCAGTATTTCAAAGATGTCCATCTCTTTGGACCTTTTTCACCCCGTTATTCATAGCTTTGGCCAGATTTCTGGCTCTCTGACACCGGCAGGTTTTCTCCTAGCAGTTAGTAGCATGGCCTTTCTTTGCTTTTTTTTAGACTGTGTTATGTTGGAATTATGGACCCTATTGCACTCCCTAACAGAGCACTGTGGGTGAGGCATGGGCATTTGCCACAGGCCTGTAGGCCAGATGTGACAGATGCAGGACATCTGTAGCAAAGCAGTGCATTCTGATGTGTTCCCAGGCTGGCAGCAGTGGACAACCCTAGGATAGCACCAGTAAGTTGACTGTGGGTGTTACTTATAATTGCTCTGTGTGTGTGTTGAGCCATCACTCTAGTTGACAGCTGAATGCTGCTTAAGACTAGGGACATGTTACTGAATTTCTATGGGACTATTGGGGGTGACACATCTGTACACAGTATGAAGAGACTGTGCTGATATTTGCTTAACATTTTGGTCCCGTTTAGCATAGTGGGATGACCTATCTTTTAGACTACAGGCATAACAGTATTGACCACAGGTTAGATTGTGTGGCATAGACATTTGTGGTTTAGACTTCTTACCTTTCAAAGCTATACTGTCACTGCCAGACCTGCTGTGATATCACTATGTAAAAGTCTGTGGGTGGGGATTTCATGAATATCGTCATGTGGGGGCCTTTGCCAGGCATTTCTATATGGTTTTCTACAGCTGATCTGCTGGGTGAGGCTGGTGGTGGGTATGGGACCCCCTACTTTGACATCCATGCCTGTGACCTATGACCCCCACATTTTTCTGGCTCACAACATATACTGCAGTGGTATTTGTCAACTAGTGTGGTACTGCATGGTGTGGGTAGGCCAGTACTGGAGATACACTTTCTGCTATCCCACAGAGCTCTCAGTTGTTTGCTGCTATCCCAGTTAGCCACCCCATTCCCTTGCATGCTTGATCAATACCTTACATATTCTATCAGAAAATTCCACTCTATTCATTTATTTTGTTAAAAAGAGTGGCTTACCTTGTGCCTGAGGCTGTTGTGAGGATGATACTTGAGGGCTGACTACGTCGAATGCAGGCAATACACTGCCTTTACATGTTAAGGTATAGGTGGTGTGATGTGTGTCATCCATTTTACTGTGTGTGTGAATTATAGAGAGAGATCAGTCCCTGGGGCCCTACAGTGTCAGTGTGTGTGCTATGTGTTGCCTCTTTGCCAAGACCAGGGCATACTGGGCATGCCTCCATCTGCCTACTGGAGCAGGCACAGGATGTTTCTCCTCCGGGTCTCTCTGTGCCTGTGGAGAAATTGGCAATGGTGAGGGGCTGTGTGGCCATTCCTCATTTTGTTCCTGCTGCAGCTGTTACCACAGGATCATATTGTGTAGCATGGCACATACTGTGAACATGTGTGCACATGTGGCTGGAGAGTACTGCAAGGCTCTACCGGATATGTCAAGGCAGTAGAACCATGACTTGAGCATCCCAAGCACATGCTCTAGAATGATCCTGGTTTGTGTGTGCGCCTCATTACGGCATTCTTGTGTGGGTTGGTGTGCATTTCTGATGGGTGTCATCATCCATGGCTCCAGTGCGTAGCCAGCATCCCCCACCAGCTGGCCAATGGAATGTCCCCACTGGCAAATGCCCGGTACAGCTGTGACGAATGCCAGATGTGGGAGTTGTGATAGCTTCCAGGGCTGCCAGCACACACATTCCTGATAAGGCCCTGGGCATCGCACATGACCTGGCAGTTGATGGACTGGAACCCCTTGAGGTTTAGGTAAACCCTACCCTGGTCACCAAGTGGTGCTTTGATGTGGATGTGCATGCAGTCTATGGCACCTTGTACCTCCAAGTATTCTGCTACATGGTGAAAGAGATGCATATTGCTGGCCCTCTCCTCACAGGTGCTGGGGAAGTGAATGTGCTCAGCGGCATGTTGTCAAGTGGCATCCAGGACTTGGTGGAGTATCCTGGATGCAGATGCCTGTGAGACCCCCATGATATCCCCAGTTGGTCTTTGGAAATTACCTGTAGCTAGTATTCTTAAGGCTACACATACCTTGGTATCCACTGAGATGGGCTCCCCTCTGTTGGTTCTGGCTCTGAGGTGAGGCTGGCACAGCTCAACAAGTTCCGGAAGTATGTCCCTGTCCACCCTGTAGCACTCTGCTATCTCCAGATCATGTAGCTCCTGGTAGGTTACCCTGGGTCTGAACACTCTTCTCCTCCTCCTCCTTGGTCTGAGTTGGTTGTCAGCATTTTCCTCCTCCCCACCCTCACTCTCTAGCACATACTGATAAATCAGAGCAACAACATCCCATAGCATGTTGTGATAGATTTGTCAGTTTAAAATTCCCCTGAATGTGTACATCAGTGGTGTAGGTAGGAAAAAACAGACTGAAAGGTGTTTGCATAGTTTATAGTAGTGTGCTGGCCTGGGATGCTGCCTATGTAATTGGCTGATTCTGATACATTCCACCTCTCTGCTATGGCTGTTCTCCTTGATTGCCTTCCTTCTGCAGTTTCCTCTTCCCATTTCCTCCCCGTTTAAGCCCTGATGCATACCGTGCATTCCCAGTGCTCAAATGTGAACAGTTCTGCTATCTCCTGTGTTTATTTTTGTTTGTTTTTAAGCCCGGTGCATGCCGCCCACACCTGTTTAGCTAAAGTTAACACTTTTAAGCAGACCTGGCCCTCCCTAGATGCAAACACGCTCTGCATTTCATGGAGTAGGAAAATACAACCTCAGACACACCCCCTGCCTTAGCTGTGCTTAGCTATGGCCAAACACGGGCCACTGAGCTCCAGTGTGCTTACAGCAGGCATGACACACACCCTTTTCATGTTAGCTGCTCCTGTTGTCAAGAGCACCTACACAGTTAGGTGCAGTCTGACAGTTAGAAGAAATTTGTGATTCAGTATAAATCCCCTCATTTGCATACACCACTGCCTTACTCCTGAGTTACGACACTTACACTGAGCTTTTCCCTTTAGCAACCACTATTCCCTGGCATTGTTTTCATTCTGTGTGCCATTGACTGTTATGGCAAAATGCAGATTTCTCTCAAAACTGATTTTTCCCCCTTTTTTTTATTTTCAGCACGATCCCATTTGCGCACCACTGTGCTATGCTTAAACTGCTGAGATCGGCCAAAAAAACTTTTATTTTAGAAACTTTAAACTATTTTTCATGCCAATGGCCATATATTTGGCCATTCTCATGCCTAATGAATGGAATACATGCTTTATTTGAGGCTGTCATGCCTCCGTTTTCTTATTTGCTGAAATGTATTCAGCTAGTAACTGAATACATTTCTGCAGGTTACACTATTCCTGCACGGACACCTGCCTGCTTGCTGAATCACTAATTCACCTCATTTGCATGGTTTTCACCAGCAAATGAGGTAATTAGCATAAGGCAGTGGTGTCTATGCAGGAATAGTGTAGGAGCGCTCGTGCACGTCCCAGGAGCCCTTTGCTGAATCGCTCGGTGGGCATATTGCATGCAGCAGCTCCTGCACTATTCCTGCAAGTCACACAGGACTTGCTGAATCCCAGGGTTTGTCCTTTATGACTTACTATCTCCTTTATGACTGACTGTGCCCTTTATGAATGGGTGTGTCCTTTATGAATGAATGAATGACTGTGGCTTTTATGACTGACTGTGTCCTTTATAAATGACTGTGTTCTTTACGAATGAATGACTGCATCCTTATGACTATGTCTTTTATGACTGACTGTGTCCCTTATGACTGACTGTGTCCTTTATGAATGACTTTTTTCCTTCATGACTTACTATCTCCTTTATGAATGACTGTGCCCTTTATGAATGTCTATGTCATTTATAAATGAATGAATGTGTGCTTTTTGACTAACTGTGTCCTATCTATATGCATGACTATGCCCTTTATGAATGAATACTTGCATCCTTTATGACTGGCTGTGTCCTTTATGAATTACTTTTTTCTTTTATGAATGCAAGAATGTCTTCTTTACCACTGACTGTGTCCTTTATGAGTGACCATGTCCTTTATGATTGAATGCATCCTTTATGATTGAATGCATCCTTTATGATTGAATGCAACCTTTATGAATGACTGTGCCCTTTATGACTGACTGTATTCTTTATGAATGACTGTGTCCTTCCTTTATAAATGAATGACTTTGTCTTTTATGCCTTTATGAATGACTGTGTCCTTACATTATAAAAGAATGACTTTGTCTTTTATGCCTTTATGAATGACTGACTATGTCCTTTATGAATGAATGACTGTGTCCTTTATGACTGACTGTGCGCTTTATGAATGACTGTGCCCTTTATGACTCACTGTGATCTTTATGAATTAATGACTGACTGTGTCCTTTATGTATGAATGACTGTCATTTATGACTGACTGTGTCCTTTATGAATAAATAGCTATGTCTTTTATGACTGACTGTGTCCTTTATGAATGACTGTGTCCTTTATGAATGAATAACTGTGTCCTTTATGACCGTGTCCTTTATGACTGTGTCTTTTATGAATGACTTTTTTTCTGACTGACAGCATCTTTATGAATGACTGTATTCTTTATGAATGACTGGAATGTCCTTTATTAGTAGCTGTGTTGTTTATGAATGACTGTACCCTTTATGAATAAATGCCTGTGTCCTTTATGACTGTTTCCTTTATGAATAACTGTGTCCTTTACAACTGTGTCCTTTATGCATGACTGTGTCGTTTATGAATGACTGTATCCTTTATGAATGAAAATCGTGTCCTTTATGACCATGTCCTTTCTGACTGTGTCCTTTATGAATGACTGTTTTTTTATCTGACTGACTGCATCCTTTATGAATGACTGTGTCCTTTATGTCTGACTGTATTCTTTATGAATAACTGTGTCCTTTACAACTGTGACTTTTATGAATGACTGTGTCATTTATGACTGACTGTGTCCTTTAAGAATGAATGATTGTGCCCTTTATGAATGTGCATGTCCTTTCTGACTGACCGTGTCCTTTATGAACCAGTCCCTTAAATGTTACTCCACTTCCCTCCCTGCATTTCACAGGCAAATTTGGTTTAGTGAAACTACTGGCACTGCAACCAGTGACTGTGGAGAAAGGCAACACACCTGTTCATAGGTTCATAGGTAGGTACTAGGCTATCTGCCTGAGGGCATTAATAAGCCTAGCCAGAGTGTGTCGGCTTTCGCCACCTCATTGATTAATTAAATGATCCTCTGTCAAGCAGAGCCAATTAAGTGATCCCAGGGGTTTATTTTCTGTTACCCATCCACTCGCCAAGGTTTCTCTTGAAGAGTGTTAGTGAGCGGCTCTGCCTGAAGTAATTTGGAATTTTGTTCCAAAGCATGGGGAGTCTCTGTGACAGGAATCTATCCCTCCAGCATGTTCTATTTATTGTTGTGGTGAGGTTTAGCTCACTAGAGCGCATGACTTGCAGTGACTTGGATTTCTTTAGGTGGAGCATGTCCATCAATTCTGAGTTGGACATGGCTTTGTATGTCAGGCAGAGATCACCTCTGAGTAAGTGATATCCTACTGAGTACAGCCGGAGTTTTTTCAGTCGGGATGCTTAGGACATATGTGTGAGACCAGTAATCCTCTTGGTGAGGTACTTTTGTGGTCTTTCCAGCTGTTGGAAGTGTCTTGTGAGGTAGATCCCAAATGGGGCATTGTACTCTTATGATGAGTCTAATGATTGACTAGTAGAGGGGCACTATAACCTCTTTATTTCTAGATGCATACCCTTTAGTAATTAGATGGGCCACATAGAAGGATTTCCTAACTACTTTGGCAATATGATTGTCAAAGGAGAGATTACTGTCTACCTGGGTCCCCAGATCCCTTATTACCTCTTCTCTATTAAGGGGGCTGCCACCTATATGATAATTTGTGGGTGTTTTGTTTTTCCCATACAGGATGACTATGCATTTTTTGGCATTTAGCTTGAGGCCATGACTTTGACACCAGGTGTCCATCTCAGTAAGGCCCTTTAGGAGGATGTCCGTGTCAGCCGGAGAGTCAATTATGGCTCCCAGTTTGCAGTCATCGGTGAACTTGGTTAGCCATAGCCCTCCTGTGTTTGATTGTACTTCTGAGAAGTATATGCTGAAAAGTAGTGGTCCCAGGACCGAGCCTTGCGGGACACCACTTGTGACTGGTTTAGAGTCGGACCTGGAGCCCGCCATTCTTACCGTGTGAGTTTTGTCTGTAAGCCAGTTGGCAACCCACCTCGTGACATAGGGGTTTATGTTCAGTCTGGTGAGTTTTTCTGTAATACCTGAGTGGGGAATGGTGTCAAAAGCCTTGGTGAGGTCAAGGTAGGCTGTGTGAATGACCTTTCCCTCGTCTATGGCCTTGGTGACTGTCTCAAAGAAGTCATCCAGGTTTAGTAGGCATGATCTGCCCTTAACAAAGCCGATCTGGGTCAGGTCAAGTGTTTGGAGGTTCCCAATGTCTTTGTTAATGAGTTCCATGATGATGCGCTCCATAGCCTTGCAGACCAGGCTAGTCAGGCTTATGGGGCGATAGTTACCAGGGTCAGTTGTGGCCCCTCCTTTGTGGAGAGGAATAACCATTTCTGTGCACCATTCTATGGGCATGTAGCCTGTGGAGAGGCTGAGGTTGAACAGCGTGTTTAGGTGGGGGGTTAGTTTGTTCTGTAGTTCATGCAAGACGCAGCCTGGGACACCATCTGGTCCCATTGACACTGTGTTTTTGGCTTTTGAAAGGGCTGTTTTCACCTGTGCGTCTGTGATTTTTGGGACACTACACTTTTCCAGTATTGTTGTGCGCCCTTTTGGAGGTGAGAGGGGGGTGAAGTTTGCATTGAATCTATCTGCCAGGATGTTGGCAATATCAGTAGGTTCAGTATATTTTGTGCTATTTTGCACTAGTTCAGTGTATATCTGCGAGTTGCCACTTAGATTCTTAACATAGCTAAAGAAGGCTTTGTGGTTATCTTTTGAATAATTGGCTATTTTTCTTTCGAAGTTAGCCTTGGATGATTTCATGAGGGACCTCAGTTTCTTACTGATACTGATCAGGGATGTCTTTCCTTCTTGGGATTTGCTTTTTTTCTGAACTAGTTTCCTCCTTGTATTGTATAGCCTGTTTATTGCAGGGGTCCACCAAACTTGTTTCCTTCTCTTAGAGGAGTGAGTCTTGGTTTTGCTAGGGATGGCATGATCCATGCATCCTTGTAGGTGCTCATAGAGTGCATTTGTAAAGGTTTCTGCATCTTTAGCGTGGGGGCTGTGAAACTTTCCACCTCTGTCTTAAGTAAGGTGAAGTTTGCTTTAGAAAAGTTTTTTTACTGTGGTTTTCTTAGTTGGGGGTGGGTGTTACATTAAAAGATAACCTCAGATGGTCTTAGGCTGCCTCATAATATAATTTAGTCTGACAATTTTAAGATGGTCATCTGTTGCATATAGTAAGGTCATTATACTTTTCATATGTCTGATTTTTCAAGGATCCCTATTTTCTGTCTTAAAATCATAAATCTATATTAGTAGGTTAGCTGAGCTGTGTGTGTGTGTGTGTGTGTGTGTGTGTGTGTGTGTGTGTGTGTTTTTGTGTGTGTGTGTGCAAAACTGGATACCACAATTTCAAAGTACCTCACCTAATGTTTCCATTCTGATATTGGCATAAGCTGTATCCCTGAGTCTTTTCCTAATAGTAATCCCTACAATGAATGTGCCATATAATTTGTTCAGCTCAAGCCAAAAGTTTTTCATTTTCCTACAGCAAAGCTGCCAAATAACTGCAGATAGCAGACGGCTGTCTACCTTACAATCACATTTTAAAGATCTAATTTATATAACACTAAAACTTCAAAGCATGAAACAATGAAAGAACAGATGAATTCAAGCTAAGTTTCCTATATATTGTCTCTCCTTTTTTTAAGTATGCTTGCCTAAAGCCATAAATTGATCTGTTAATCAAACGTAAATTTATGAAATCAGCAAATATATATTTGGAAAGACCATATACTTCAATGTTTCCTTAGTATACGATGCTAATTAAAATGTAGGATGGTTCGATCAGAAGCTGCTTGGTTAATCTTATCAAATGTGTTTTATTCTTCCCACATTGTTACTGTGCCTGGAAGCATTAAAACTTTACTTGATAAGACTGTGATAGTGGATAAAAAGCAGACAGTTACACAAGTGAGATAAGCATGTATCTTTGCATGTCAGTATTTCTTTCTACTGTTAACTATTTCTCAGTAACAGACTGTTTTTCTACAGCAGGCAGACACACACTGATGGTAGTGAGGATTTAAATGCAGTGAGCTACAAGCGTAAGGCTGGTACCTTTGACTTTACTAGTAGCAACATCTCCTAATGACAAAGAAATGAGGATTCAGTCTGGAAAAAAAAAGGAAAAATGTAAAGCTAATGAGCAATCTCAGTTTAATGAACGTGGACATTGGAGGTCTTTGCTATGCACCAGCTTTCTACAGTGCAAAATATTTGTTAGAATCTAGTTTTCTGTAGTGCTCTGTTAGTAACCTACTTGGTTTGGACCACTGGGATATATTTCTAAACCTACTGTGGAATTGAAAGATTTGTTGGCTTGTTTTGGCTAGATAATATTTGCTATTCTACCTCAAACTTAATTTGAACTTGTACTCCATAAAACAAGCTGACTTTTTAGACAAGGTATATATGCATGTTGAAGTAGTGAATATAGTAACAGAGATAAAAACAACTGGAATTTGGATCTTTAGAAAAGGGAAGGAGCAAACTACATAGAAAAAATGGAAATTGTGAGAACAGTATATGCAGAGCAGGAACAAGGTTTAAGAGGCAGGATTTGAATGAGCTATATAATGCTTAACTGACAATGACTGGAAGGTGTATAAATGATTTATAATGTTTACAACTACAGTTGTTTTAATGGTATCTGTGATGTAAACTGTGTCTAACTAAAAGTGATATCATTTTATGTGTTTTTCATTTATATAAATGTAAGATCGCCTTTGTCATATGTGAACATTTTATAAAGATGTTGGGGGGGGGAAGGTATATATACATGTCTGAATATATCTCTTCATTACTATCACTGCTAACACTGCCTTTGACAGTTTGTGAATTGTTTACCTAGTGAAGAAGTTCATCCTCAGAATGTGTAAAACAAACACCAACAAGCCAGGAACCGCACTAAAAAGGCAGCACAGCAGAAGAAAACAAAATGGACTAAACCAGTGCTGGAAAATGCAGCTCAGTCAAATAAGTTGCATCAAGATAAAACCATTTATTGTTAAGCGCTTTCGTTTAGAACAATCTCCAAACTTCCTCAGACAGAAGTATTTTAAAAAACACAATTGATACATGACATCAGCAAACTCAAAACATTTAGACCAATGAAACACTAGAATAATGCCCTAAGCATTTTAACCATTTTTATGCTGGAAAAAATATATGTATATACATGCATATGTATCTCTCTACTACATCCTTACCTAAACAGACAGGAATGTTACCTGTCATGAACCTTTAACTTTAGTAAACTGGAAATGGAAATTGCATCATTTAAACCAGGGGGAAAGCTTGCATTTAAAAACACTTCCACCAGGTTTCCTTTTGCTCTAGAAATACTTTACAGGGACCTCCCTCTATAATCCCTTTTAACCTGTCCTGATACACCACTACAAATTTAAAAACATGATCAGAAAATATCTTGAGATGTCTAAATAGTGCATTGGATTCTTCCTTGGTTGAAACCTCATAAAGATTCTCATAAATTCTTTGAGTTAGTTTGTGCTGGGTTTTACCCACATAGAAAGCAGGACACTGTAAACAAAATGCAATGTAAACCACAACCTGTGTGTGGCAGTTGTACCTTCCCGTTATAGATATTGTCTTGTTAGCTACTTTAATTTGTGAACCAGAGAATACATGACAACACTGATTACACATACCACATGGGGTCATTTTACCACTTTCACTAAGCTGTTTCTCTCTTTCCAGAAATTTTTCTTTTTTATATTTGGACCCCTCCTATATACAATATTAGGTTGTTGCCCCAATAAGTCCACCATATCAACATCATTTTTAATGATGTTCCAATTTTTATTTAGTATGTCAGAAATGATACAGCTGTTACTACTATAGGTGGTAACAAAAGGACAAACCACAGTCTTGAAATTGTTGACATTCAGCGGACTGTTACTAACCATTTCCCCTTGTTCATTACCATCTCCAGATTCACTGACATATGCAATAAAATATTGGTTGTAATCAGAGACTATACCTGTATCAGACATAGACACAGTGGTCTTACTGGACAATAATGGAACATATACACTGCTCTCCCATTTATTAATAACTTCCTCCTGCACTCTGGACACAAGATGGTGAGGGTACCCCCTATTCAAATAAAGGTTGGCAATATAAGCGCACTCATTCACAAAATCACTGTGTTCAGGTACCATACGTGCTGCCTTCACCATCTGTCCCTTAACTACACCCCGTAACATGTAAGGGGTGACTGCTATAAAAATGCAGATAGTTGTTGGAAAAGGTAGTCTTTCTGTGTATGGTAGATCTTAGTCCTGTTCTGGTCTCATTCTTGGAAATCAACACATCTAGATAAGCTATCTGGTCTGGACTGATAGTATGGGTAAATTTTAAAAATTCAGTTGTCTGATTGATATACTCAATAAATTCAGCTACAATGGTCATGGGTCCCTTCCATGCTATAAAAAGAACATCCAAATATCGGACATACAAAGAAATATGCTGAAAATAAGGGCTATGATATAAATAGCATCTCTCCCACCAGGCCATGACAATGTTGGCAAAAAGGGGGCCACAAGTGGACCCCATTGTCACACCTTTGAGTTGCTTAAACGTGTCCATCAAAATATATATAATTATGACGTAGTACTAGCTCCATCAATTGACAATATGTATTTATCTTGTCCTGGTTAAAACTAAATTCCTCAAACAAATATAAGGAAAACCATTCCATACATATTCCATGTGGAATACAACTAAATAAATCTTTCACATCAATGGTTATAAAAACCCCATGTTGGAATGGTAAAATCCCATTACATAAGGTGAGGAAATGCCAGGAATCCTGACAAGTATGAGGGATTTTTAACACATGAGGCTTCAACTCCATTATTGGCCATAAGGTTGAGTCATTGAGGGCCTTATGAAATTTTGGTACACCAAAAATGCCAGGGATCCTAGGACTCTCTGTAGACATATAGTTGTACTCAGTAACAGAAATCTGATCTTGTGTTAACATATCAAGCAATTCCCAATCAATTCTTTGATATGTTACATGCACTTCATTGAGAGAAACTTCCCTGTAAGTTTCAGCATACAAAAGCTGGAACATTCTTTGTACATAATCATCCTGTTGCATTATGACCAAACCTCCCCCTTTATCTGATTGCATGTATCTCAAATCACTGTTAGTTTTTAAGTCATTTATTAAAAATCTCTCGTGGACATATTGTCCTGCCTCTTACTGTGTTCCAGATAATATCTGAAATCAGTTTCACATGCTTTCTCAAACATTTTAAAAACACTATTTATGTCAGGATTAAAAGTACTAGGAATGCGTATAACACAGTTGTCCACTGGTACATTGTTGCCCCCCCCCCCTATATGACACACATATTTAAATTGCAAACATACATTTTAAGATCACACAACAGCTGTACTATATCCACATACAAAAGTATGCCCTTTACTAAAAAAATCAGCATGAAATGAAGTCAACTCTGCAGAGCTATAATTATAAAATTTAAAGTCCCATGCAGCATTATTAATTATAAAAAAAATTTCATTTAAAGTCACCTCTGAGCTCTGTAATTCTCATCCTCAGAATGTGTTGAAAGAGTGTCTGTCTGTTTTCTATTCTTCCAGCACTTAAACAACAGTCATTCACTTAAAATAGTTTCTGCTTTTTGTCCCTTGTCTTAGAAATTCCCACTGCACCCTCTGTTACAGAGGACTTGATGCTCACTTGCTTCTGATATGGGAAGATCTAAACCTTGAAAGGAATGCTTGCACGTTACATCACCCAGCACTGGGCATAACATATTTTTATTTCCACAGCTTACTGAGGCAGATTCAACAGCAACACTGTGAGTTAAAAATCTTTTTATAAAATAAAAGTGTTTCACTTTAGATAGATAGTGAGCAGCATAGTGGGTAGGCAACCAAACCTCCCCCCAAGCCGTGGACTCTTGGCAGCCATTCAGACCGCACCATTATAAACCTCCACTGGTTCCAATATATTCATGACTGTTTATTACAGTGTATACCCAGTGCCTAAAACAGAGTTTATCTTGTGCAATAACATGATTATTTAATCAGTCATCCACACAGTATATTTTTAAAAACACAGTACACATTTAAAGGTTCCAGTAACTGTTAAACTATTTCCAGAATCATATGGGATCCCCATGAACTGTTATTGATTACAATGCTTGGATTAAACTTAAATTATTATATGAGGAATTTGAATGTGTGAGATTCTAAGAGGTTTAGCAATACAACACTGATGTGCCTAGCAATTTTTATTTCATGAGGAACTAAAGGTCTAAGTTTCTAAGAAGTTTAGTAGTGTAAAAAGTATGTACTTAGAGAATCTGTCGTTGATATGCTTTGAAGATAATTACATCTATTTTGCTAAATGTTGAAGTTGGAAACATTGCAGTTGAAATATTTCAGCTATGGTTTTAATGACCTTTATAGTTAATTAAGGAAAACATGGCACATGTCTAGCATTTAGATGAGGGTCCATGGTGGAAGGATGTAGGTCCTTCATATGGGGCTGCTGTTGCGTCCAAGGAAATACCAAGGAAGTAATGTCATGTCTAGAGGATGGGAGAGAGAATGAAGGACAACAGCTACAGTAAGGCACTAATCCACTAACACAGACAGAATAAGCTGAGATCCACTCAAGCCCTTCCTTCTACAACAGTAACTGGCTGATCAAAAGACAGTTTTTTCTCTTTGAGTGTGTCAAGGACCTTTAAGGTGGTTTTCATTTTGATCTGATGCACATACTCACATATAGCCTGCATTAATTATCTCTAAGGAGGATGTGTATCATTTTTTTAAAAGACAGCAAATTAAGAAAGCAGCTGGTCCAGATGGGGTTTCATCCTCCTGTTTAAAAACATGTGCTGATCAATTGGCTCCTGTTTTTACTCCAATTTTTAATAAATCATTAGAGTTGTGTGATGTTCCCTTATGTTTCAAACAAGCCACAATTATTCCAGTGCCTAAAAAATCCACTATAACAGGACTGAATGACTACAGGCCTGTTGCTTTGACATCAGTGGTCATGAAGACTTTTGAGAGGCTGGTGTTAGTTCATTTCAAGGATATTACAGCCCCCTCATTGGACCCCCTTGAGTTTGCTTATCGAGAGAACCAGTCAGTGGATAATATAGTTAATATGGGCCTTCACTATATATCTTGCCACATCTTGACAACCCAGGGACATATGCAAGGATTCTGTTTGTGGACTACAGCTCTGCATTTAATACAATAATTCCAGAACTTCTTCCCTTGAAACTTTCCCAGCTTTCTGTTCCTGCTTCCACCTGTCAATGGATCACTAATTTTCTAACCAATAGGAAACAGCAGGTGAAACTGGGGAAATTTACATCTAGCTATCACATGATCAATGCAGGTGACCCCCAGGGATGTGTGCTCTCCCCACTGCTATTCTCCCTCTACACTAATGACTGCACCTCTAAGGGCCCTTCTCTCAAACTTATCAAATATGCAGATGCTACAACTGTCATCAGGCTCATCAGGAATGGTGATGACTCTGCATGGAGACAAGAGCTTAAGCAGCTGTCTCTTTGGTGTAGTCAGAATAATCTGGAGCTGGACACTCTTAAAACTGTGGAGATGACAGTGGACTTTAGGAGTGGTACTACAATATTATCCCCCCTCTTTATACTTAACATTGCTGTGTCTGTTGTGGAATCCTTCAAGTTTTTGGCATCTATAATCTCCTGGGACGTAAAGTGAGACACCAATGTATGGTCCATCATAAAAAAGGCACAACAGCGAGTGTATTTTCTTCAACAGCTGAGGAAGTTCAATCTTTCACAGGAACTGTTGGTTCAGTTCTATCCAGCAGTCATTGAGTATGTTCTCAGCTCATCCATAAAAGTGTGGTTTGGATCTCTGTCTAATCATGACAAAAATAGGTTACATCAAATAGTCAGGTTTGCAGAAAATATCATTGGTGCTAGCTTGCCTTCCATACAGGACCTGTACTATTCCAGAGTCATGAAAAGGGCAGGGAAAGTCATCACTGACCCTTCACATCCAGGCCACCATCTTTTTGAACTATTACCATCAGCAAGGCATTATAGATTAATATGCGCCAAAACAAGCAAATATAAGAAAAAATTTTTTTCTACAGGCCATCAAGTTCATAAACGGTTAAGTTTCAAAACTTCAAACTGGAAATGGTCGAGACCATAAGATCGAAGTTTTGAAACTTCAAAATTGTAATAAAAGAAAATAAAAACAAAAACTTTTGTTTACATTTTTGCATGGGGCAAACCCCCCTACACCCTCCATACCCCCTTTTAAATAAATATAGCAACTCTGAGATCTCACTACAGTGAAGAAAGTGGTAAATTTCCCATTCTGCACTGTACAGTGATCTTCATTCAAAACGTTCAAAGTTTCAGCACTTTGATCTTATGGTCTAGACCATTTGCACTTCAAAATTTTGAAACCTCAAGCTTGTGAACAGAATCCATACACACACATATATATATATTTATATATATATAAATATATATATATATATATATATATATATATATATATATAGATAGATAGATATGTAAATAGGTATATGTATATAAATATAGAGATATAGATATAGCTATAAATAGATATATATGGATAGTGTGATGTGCCAGCATAGTCAGCTGGAGTTTTGTAAAGAATGATATGTGCTTTGAATATCAAACTAATTTTTATCGATGCTTGTGATGAATAAGCAATTGTGAGGTTTGCTTGTGTTGAAATGTATCAACAGTGCACCCTGCTGAAGTGAAAAGAAATGTAAACCTTTAAAATGGCACCCCACAGTGCTGAATAGGATTGGAGATGCTAGATCTGGGAAAAGCCTTTGTTCATTAACTAAGTAAAACGAGTGGAACCCACAGGCACTTTCATAAACATTTAGATGTGTATTGTAGCTGTCTATGCTAAATTCTTGTCTCAGCTTCAAAGGGGAATACAGTGAGAACCGAGAGTCAGGTAACTTGATGAGGTCATTCTGCCAGCCCTCTTGGAAATTATATTTTAGATGTTACAAAGAAAAATCTCAGAATATTGAGTATTCTGTGTTGAGGAACCTGACTAGAAAGGACCTACCCATAGCATCTTGCCTTGCGGTAGTAAGTAACCTAACTATGGAACAGTAATTCTTAGATTAGTCAGGAATATAGTGAAGCTTGTTTAGATATTATTTTTCTTTATTTGTCTGATTCTGTCCATCAATGTTCTTTTCAGTATTTCCTTTGATCTGAACTCTGTGGTTTACTGTAAATTTATAGTCAATATTTTCATGTTCTTTTACTATTTATTATTAAATATAGTTAAAACTTTTATTGTGGCTGGTCCTTGTAGAAAGTATTTAATCTTCGAGAATGCTTATATTTATTTGGTGACACTGTGTGGACAACACTACAAAGCCTAGCCATCTTGGTCAACTACTAACATTTGTATTATTATTATTAATATTACACAGTATAATTGGACACCCTTTGTTAAGAGCCTTAGAGTAGCTGATTGTGGAGTGTCTGGTGGCAGTGATAACTATCTTATAATCTGTGAAGAAGAGGGTACAGCAGGTCAATCTTTGCCAGCCTTTCCCAGTTGTGTGTGTGTGTGTGTGTGTGTGTGTGTGTGTGTGTGTGTGTGTGTGTGTGTGTGTGTGTGTGTGTGTGTGTGTGTGCAAATTAAATCTTAAGAATGTGTGTGTGTTAGCTACTTGTGGCAGGGACACAAACCACTGGGTCTACAGAGAGGGTGCTGAAGGACATAGCTTGGACACTCAGCTGAGAACCTAACCCTACAGCTGTACTGGTCGGGAGTCTTATTGGGGACCTGGAGGGAGACAGATATAGAGAAATCCAGATCCCAGGCTGAGTGTGTTCTCTGTGGGCTCTTAAGTGAAATTGTACTTGATGCAGAGAGGTCCGCATCTGGAAGTACTGAGTGTATCCATTTGTATTCCAAGTGCATGTCCATCTCCAGTGTCAGTGGTAAGGATTCACTCTCTTTGATTACTGGCCCAGCATGGGGACATCACATATTTGCTGGCAATCACATATTGGTAACAGTGGTGAGCATCACAGATATATTTAGAAACAGTTCATTTGGTTGAATGATATTTTGCTCCACCAAGTGAACTGGGTATTTATTTTGCTGAATGTTTGTTTAATTGAATGTCCATGTTGCCAAATTAGCTTTTCACTTAAAGTGTTAAGTTGGTAAGTGTTGATTATGAGAATGTGTGAATGTGTCTGTGAGTTAGGGTTATATTAAAGACTAGGTAAGGTGATGAATTTATGTTCTTTTTCTTTTGCGTGTGTGTGTTTTGCGTGAGTAAATATTTGTATGTAGTTTGTGTCTTTATTGTCTTTTGTTGTGGTGGTGTTTCTGGAAAGGTTTTTCTAAGGTAATTTGTTGAGTTAGGGGCAGACTTAAGGTTAGCATGCATTACTAAGCTGGTGCAGGGGGTCAAAACCATTTATGCCACAAAGTAGATGCACATGAAAAGTCTTGCCACTCCTTTTAAGCACTTAATAAGGCCCACCTCCCAAACCAAGCAGGGCTGTTCATGATAATGCTGGTGTAAATTTGATAAGCTGTCCAGCCCTCAAGACCAGCCTTAAAGGTATTCATAGCAGTACTTTGACCTGTAATAGTCTCTCATTCTAGAGGCTGGGAACATATTTAGTTAAGAAACTATCCCTCCACTTAGTATTATTCATTTGTTTGTGTAGATTCAGGATGCTACTGCAAGTGTTTGAAGAATTACTGGTTTTGAAAAAAAATAAGAGGTCAAATAGGATTCTGTCAGTTTCCTTACAATCATGTTATGGACTGCCAAAAAATATTCAGGGTCTATCCTGAAACTGATTACAGACAATGACCTCCAAATTATCGATTTAGACAGAGCTTTCATCAGTGATATAAAGTCTGGTGCAATCCATGCAGCATACATGGAGTGCAGAAATTTAAACATAACTGTATTTAAAAAGGCATATTTTGCTTTTAACTGTAACAGACAAAAATGCACAGAAAAGCTCGGATAGAGCACTCACAAACAGAAAATACAACTCTCAGTATGAAAAAGCAGTTTACAGTTAAGTAATGTTAAAACAGTATAAAACAATACATAAATGCAGTGAAACAATAAAAAAAGCTTTATAGCAGTGCAAAAATATAGTAGATCAACTGTATAGCACAATTATAAGTGTTTCAGAAGTGCAGTTTAGTGAAATAAGTGTAAGAAATAACTTAGCCTGCTCTTGGAATCTTAAGGAATTTCCACTTATGCAATGAAATCCAGAGCCTGACAATACAAGCAGAACCTTTATAAGACACAGGGTTTATATAGCAGTAAGAATGGAGGAGTTGGAAGATCAGGTTACTACTCAGCCCCTGCTATTACCCAATCACTCGTACTACAGAAGGTCAGGAGGCTCTCAATAATAATGAAGACAATCAGCAGAAAATGGCTGCCAGAAACACAGGAAACTCAAACAAAACTGCCAGCCTAGACAACAGGTCTCTATCAAGATTATGCCACCTGAGCAGAACACAGAAACCTCACTTTAAAAGCATAGAAAGAACACTCACAAAGAGAAAATACAAGTCTCAGTATGAAAAAGCAATTTACAATTTAGTAATTTAAATAAAAAAGCAATTATAGTAATGCACACTATTACAGTTCCTAGCTGTAGCCACTAAATGAAAGTTTTAAACAGATCAAGGAGCAGACTCGAGAATGCTTTTAACTGTAACAGACAAAAATGCACAGAAAAGCTCGGATAGAGCACTCACAAACAGAAAATACAACTCTCAGTATGAAAAAGCAGTTCACAGTTAAGTAATGTTAAACAGTAAAAACAGTACATAAATGCAGTGAAACAATAAAAAAGCTTTATACCAGTGCAAAAATATAGTAGATCAACTGTATAGCACAATTATAAGCGTTTCAGAAGTACAGTTCAGTGAAATAAGTGTAAGAAATAACTTAGCCTGCTCTTGGAATCTTAAGGAATTTCCAATTATGCAATGCAATCCAGAGCCTGACAATACAAGCAGAACCTTTATAAGACACAGGGTTTATATAGCAGTAAGAATGGAGGAGTTGGAAGATCAGATTACTATTCAGCCCCTGCTATTACCCAATCACTATGATGTTGTCATGCCTTCAAATATGTTCTGTCTCACATTTGTAATAAGACTTCACCTGTGATGTGTGCAGTTAATACAGAGTTGTGTAGATTGTGGATTTACATAGGCATCTTTTCAAATCCAGCATAGGACAACATAATGTGAGTGCAGTGAAATGAAACAATGACACATACAACATTGCATAAATATCTTTCTATCCCTCTTATGTCTAACATAGACCTTTCAACACAATGATGATTTCATGTAATTCAAATAGGTTCTCTGTGGTTTTTGTGGTGAGAGTTCAGCTGTGGCGCATGCAGTTAATACATGTGCAGTCAGATAGGAATTGGTTGTAATCTGAGAATGTGTATGTGCAAAAGAATATTGATGGACATGGGTGGCTTACCCGACAAACAGTGCTATGGCAAAATCTCACTTGTGTGAATAGTAACATTGCTAAATAATTTTGATTCCTCAGGTTTATAGGTTAGTCTTAAGCTAAATGCCCTTGTGGATCATTTTAAGCCTAGCCAATTACCCCATGTGAAAATCAAACCCTACACCTTGTGTCTGTAAGTAAACACCTTGGCCATTATGCCAATCTCCATAGGATACATGACCATCAAAAGCCTTGAAGTGTGTCCTATCTGACACCTGTACGTGGCACAGTTAATACACAGTTCTGAAGAATGTGGAGTTCCCTCCTCTCATTCATTGCTATTGGCTGTTGTATAAGCTAAGTATTCTTCTCACCCATTGTTTTCCACAGATCCATAATACTGAGTGCCCATCCAGCAAACCAGTATTGCTCTTGAATTAATCTTCTTTACTACATATTCTCTCCGGCTCAGTTTCCCAGAACTCCCATCTGCTTGACACCCTTGCCACACTCTGAGAGGATCCTGAATTAATCTTGATCCATCCTTGATAGATAACAGCTTTAATTTACTGTTTTGCACTTCATTTAACTGTTTTAGAGTGCTACTAATTTATTTTTGCTTTATTAGCTGATCTTGCACTTTAAGTCATTTTAAAGTCCCTAATACCTGAAATCTCCTTGCCCTGGTAGTTTAAGTTGCTTGGTGATAGCATACACTCTCAGCAATCTTTTTGTGCTTTTACTGTAAGAGGACTGGGATATTCCATCTAGTGGCAGAAAGTGGTGGCCTGGTCTATCTGATCTGGGAAACACATAAAAAAACTCTAAGCCAAGGACTTACTTGTTTGTTGAATTGCTTTTGACAGTCCTTTTTGCTGTGTTTTTATATATGAAAGTCCTGGATCATCCATCTTGTAGCAGAAGGTGTTTGCCTGATTCCCCTGGTTTGGGAAGTACTCTAGAAGAGCTCAAAGTGTAGTTGTTTATTGGCCAGAGGATGCAGGAGTCAATTTCAGCTTTTTTCTGTTTGCTGTAAATTAGGTGCATTTGTGCAGAGCTGCTTGACATGCAGTGGTGGTTGGCAGTGCCCTGTACAGAAGTAATTGAGTGGACAGTAAACTTTACCTATAAAACTATATCAGGACTGGACTGTAACCTGTAACACTTTGAAGCATTGCATGTAGTTAAGCTAAAAGCAACTAGTTTGTACATTGAACAGCACTGATACAACATTCTAGTGCTATCTAACCATAGAAACCACCCAAGAGACCTCTCTAAAACCAAGTCCTTAACTCACTACAGCCAAGTGACATTTCCAGGCGTTTCTGCAGTTACATCCTATTGCACCTCTAGGCATCAAATATTGCCTCTTCATATTTGCATTAGTAATTCCAAAACCATGCTACATACAAGGTATTAGAATATTTTATCTTGAAGCATACATGATGGCAAACACAATTGTATTGATATATCACCTCTATCAATTAGTATTTGTTAGAACTGTAAGGTGATAGGTTCATAGGTAGGTACTAGGCTATCTGCCTGAAGGCATTTATAAGCCTAGCCAGAATGTGTTGGCTTTCGCCACCCCCTTAGATTAGTTCCCTGTGACTCTGTCCAGCAGAGCCACTGAAGTGATCCCCGGGGTAAACTTTCTGTTTCCCAGCCACTCATCAAGGCTTCTCTTGAAGAGTGTTAGCGAGGAGCTCTGCCTAATGTAGACTGCAATCTTGTTCCAGAGCATGGGAAGGCTCTGGGACAGGAATCTATCCCTCCAGCATGTTCTATTTATTGTTGTGGTGAGGTTTAGATCCCTAGAGCATGTGGCTCGAGGGGATATGGTTTTCTTTAGGTGGAGCATGTCCATCAATTCTGGGTTGGACAAGGCCTTGTATGTCAGGCAGAGATCACCTCTGAGTAGGTGGTATGCAACTGAGTACAGCTGGAGTTTCTTCAGTCAAGCTGCATAGGGTATCTGTTTGAGGCCAGTGATCCTCTTGGTGAGTTACTTCTGTGGTCTTTCCAGCTGTTGCAGATGTCTTGTAAGGTACATCCCGAATGGGGCATTGTACTCTATGATGGGTCTGATGAGTGATGAATAGAGAGGCACAATGACCTCTTTTGATCTGGATGCAAACCCTTTTGTGATTAGGTGGGCCACATAGAAGGATTTTCTAACCACTTTGGCAATGTGATTATCAAAAGAGAGATTACTATATACTTGGGTCTCCAGATCCCCTGGTGCCTCCACCGACCCCGGAAACTACCGTCCCATCAGCTTGACAAGCCTGGTCTGCAAAGCTATGTAGAGGATCATAATGGAACTCATAAATAAAGACATAGGGGACTTACAGACGTTGGATCCAACCCAGTTTGGCTTTGTCAAGGGCAGATCGTGCCTTTTAAACTTGGTTGACTTTTTCGAAACAGTCACCAAGGCCATTGACGAGGGCAAGGCAGTCCACACAGCCTACCTTGACCTGGCAAAGGCTTTTGACACAATACCCCACTCAGGTATCATTGAAAAACTCACCAGCCTAAACGTAAACCCATACGTCACAAGATGGGTTGCAAACTGGCTAAGTGACAGAACCCACAGGGTCAGAGTTGCTGGTGCCATGTCAGACTCCAATCCTGTCACAAGTGGTGTGCCACAGGGCTCAGTCCTGGGCCCACTCTTGTTCGGCATCTACTTTTCAGAAGTACAGGCAAACACAGGAGGATTATGGCTGACAAAGTTTTCAGATGACTGCAAACTGGGCACCATAGTTGAAAACCCATCTGACACAGACATCCTTCAGAA
The DNA here is from genome assembly GCF_019279795.1 of Protopterus annectens. NCBI lineage: Eukaryota > Metazoa > Chordata > Ceratodontiformes > Protopteridae > Protopterus > Protopterus annectens. Next base: position 1,975,502,569 of record NC_056731.1, read on the forward strand.
GGGTCTCATAGAAACGGATAACTGGTGCCAGAGCCATGGCCTAAAGTTAAACGGCAAAAAATGCATAGTCATTCCCTTCGGGAAAAACAAGGTTACCCCTAGTTACCATATAGGTGGCAATCCACTAAGCACAGAAGAGGTTATCAGGGATCTGGGGACCCAGGTTGACAGTAACCTTTCGTTTGACACTCACATTTCCAAAGTAGTTAGGAAGACCTTCTACATTGCCCACTTGATCATGAAGGGATTCACATCTAGATCAAGGGAGGTCATTGTTCCCCTGTACTCATCACTCATCAGACCAATGATTGAGTACAATGCCCCATTCGGAATGTATCTGACCCGACACCTGCAGCAATTGGAAAGGCCCCAAAAGTTCCTCACTAAAAGGATAAAGGGTCTCAAAAATATGTCTTATGCTGCCCGACTGAAGGAACTCCAGCTCTATTCAGTCGCTTACCGACTGCTCAGAGGTGACCTGTGCTTGACATACAAGGCCATGTCCAATCCGGAATTAATGAACATGCTTCACCTCAGAAAATCTAAATCCATCAGAACTACAAGGGCAAGAGACTTAAACCTCAACACGGCTATCAATAGGACGTGCTGGAGGGACAGATTCATCACCCAGAGACTCCCTATGCTGTGGAACAAAATCCCGGTTCATGTGAGGCAGAGCACCTCGCTGGCCTTGTTCAAGAGAAATCTTGACCAATGGATGGGAGATCGCAGGTATACCCCAGGGATAACCTCAGTGTCACTGCTTGACAGAGGCACAGCAAAATAATGGGCATAGTTTCCTTCAAAGTAAAGGGGTGGCAAAAGCCACAAAACTCTGGGCTAGGCTTATAAATGCCCTAGGGCAGATAGCCTAGTATGAACCTATGAACCTATGAACATCTTCCATATTTAGGGGACTACCACCTATGTACTTTTTTTTTTTCAAAGGGGATGATGACTATACACTTTTTGGCATTTAGCTTGAGGCCATGATTTTAACACCAGGTATCCCTCTCAGTGAGACCCTTTTGGAGGATGTCTGTGTCAGCCAGAGAGTTAATTATAGCCCCTAGTTTGCAGTCGTCTGCAAACTTGGTCAGCCATAGTCCGCCTGTGCTTGCTTGTACCTCTGAGAAGTATATGCTGAACAGGAAGTGTCCAAGGACTGAGCCCTGGGAAATGCCACTTGTAAAAGGTTTAGAGTCGGACCTAGCTCTCGCAACTCTCACCATGTGGGTTCTGTCCATGAGCCAGTTGGCAACCCATCTTGTGACATAGGGATTTATGTTCAGGCTGGTGAGCTTGTCTTTAATACATAACTTCATTTAAGGCTGAAGCCACACCCACTGGGAGTTAAAGGTCCTCACTCAATAGAGCTCTACTGGAGGGAATGAGTTAAACCATAACAGACCACCCGGATACAGGTCTGGGCAATATAGATATGCAATTTCCAAATCTCTCTGTGGCCAACTTGATAGATACGGTCATCGTGAGACAATGTTGCGATTGACTCATTCTCAAGCAACCATTTAATCCCTAATGAAACTAACAGTATACAAGAAATGTACATACACAACTTCCCTGGATGCAAAAATCTTGCTTACAAACAAAGTAGTCAAAAACACACATGCTAAATCCTCCATACATACCACTCACCACACACATAGACCATCTTATGCTGAGGTACTAAAAGCACTGTTCACAAACCCCTAAAACCTCCTAAGCCTATAAATGACAATGCTTATCCTCAGCAATCTCTAAAGCACTCATGCATGCAGGCACAATGATTTCTGGACTTTATTATAAATACCCTTGACCAGATAGTGTGCACAACCACCAGCAGTCAGACATACTGGACCTGGTACACCCCAATATGGGAGAGAGCTGCACCCCCCTCCCCAGCCCATTGTCACATCCTCACTGGTGAGGTTGGACAACAAAGCTATTTTCTTTGAAATACAAATCAACTCAGTAACTCCTGCAAATGTTGTAACAGTTAGAAACTATTCCAAAGCAAACTACATCTTATTAAAAGATAGTCTGGCAAAATTCAATGTCCCGCCCAACTCTGAGTTCACAGTGGAATTGCTCACAGAGACCTGTACAACCATGTAAAAGGATGTATAGAGGCTGATGTACCTAACAGAAGTAAACCCAAAACAAACTCTAAAAACAAACCACACTGGTAGATTCCTAACCTTAATAGGGTATATAACAAAAGGAAAAAGGTCATGGCTTAAATCACGGACAGCAACTCTCATAATGACAGGAGCTCTTTGATTAAACTAAACAGGGAACTAAGAGGACTAATTAAGTCCATCAAGGCTAACTTCAAGGTCAACATAGCCTTACAGGGTAAAGAAAACCATAAGGATTTCTACAGCTACATCCAAAACCTAAAAGGCAGCACACATCAGTGTGCCAAACCGGTGGTCAGTGGTACCAACTTCACTAAGCACAGTGAGATAGCGAATTGCCTGGCTAACAAATTCATCTCAAACTTCACCTCCCCCCACTTCTCCCTGTCTTCCCCATGAAATACCTACTAGTATAGCCCCCAACTATTAACAGGGAGCAGGTCATAGCAGTGCTCACTAAGGCCAGAAACATAGTCTTAGTGGGCCCTGACAATATCCTGGGAGGCCGCCTAAATTGTTTGAAACAAGACCTATCAGGACCATTTGAGTCACTTTTGAACTGCAGCCTCAAAATAGGCTTTGTACCATGAGAATGAAGGGCTGCACTGGTTATCCCACTTCACAAGGGTGCACCATCAGCTGACTCTGTGAACTACAGACCTATTAGTCTGACCATGTGAACTACAGACCTATTAGTCTGACCATGTGAACTACAGACCTATTAGTCTGACCACTCTAATATGCAAAGCCATGAAAAGAATTATCATGGAAATGATCAACAGAGACACGGACAACCTTCAGACACTGGACCCAACCCAGTTTGGCATTATCAAGGGAAAGTCATGCATACTAAACTTGTTGGACTTCTTTGAGAAGGTCACCAAGACAATGGATATGGGGAAATAGTGCATACTGCCTATCTGGACATGGCTTGAGGAATTTGATATAATACCTCACTTGGATATAGTTGACAAACATCACTTCATATCTTGCTGGATTGCCATCTGGCTCATAGGCAGAACCCAGGAAGACAGGACTGGGGAGACTACCTCCACTAAGAGACTGGTCACCAGTGGGGTATCTCAGGGCTCTGTGCTGGGACCACTCCTATTTGGCATTTGCTTCTTGAAGGTAAAGGCTAATGTCAAGGGCTTTTGGCTGATGAAGTTCACAGATGACTGCAAATTAGGAGCTATCATAGAATCCCTCCATGACACAAAAATCTTACAAGAGGATCTAACACAGGCAAATGACTGTTGCCAAATTCATGGATTAAAACTCAGTGCCAAGTGTCTTTTGGGAAAACTGACACCCAGAGTAATTACTCGTTCGATAAGACACCCCTGAGAGATGATATGCTACTCAAGGATCAGGGAACATAGGTAGACAGTAATAGCAAAACTCTCCAAAACATCCACTAACAAAGACACAGTAGCAGAGTTAAACGTCCAGCAAAAACAACACCAAGATGAAAAATTCTCTTTTCTTTAATTCATTTTGGTACCTTGGCTTTCCGCCTTCAAAGGAATAATAACATCTCATTACACCTCATGTTTTATACAGTCATCCAGATCAATTAAGGTTAATTAATACAATTAGTTTAATTAGCTCACGCGGTAGTGGTGCTGCGGTAGCGTTGTCGCATCACAGCAAGACTTTGTCCCGTTCGATTCTCAGCTAGAGCGTCTTCTGTGTGGAGACATGTGTGAATAGGCGTACCTTCGTTGAAGGTTGTGTGTCAGGGCTGGTAACTCGGCATTTAAATATCCACTACCAAACATTAGTGGACCGGAGTTTCGCTGTGGCGACCCCTAACCGGGATAAGCCGAAAGACACAGCAACAACAACTCATTATAACTGAACATCAGTAGCTCCACTAGCCCTTTCTTGAAGTGTGTATATTTAAAGCGTATTTCTTAAAACACACATTTTAAGGACACATTTTTTTTTTGCAAACAGTTGTTTTTGTTGGAAGTTTAACCCTGCTACTGTGTCTTAACATAGATAGACAGAGCCAGAGTAGTAAGAAAATCATTTTTGTCACCCAACATATAAGCAAGGACATGGCATCCAGGTCAAAGGAAGTCATAGTGACACTTTATTTAGCCATTATTAGACTCATCATTGAGTATAACAGTTGGAATGCCCGCAAAGATTCCTTATCAGTGGAACCCAAGGTATAGATCCATTATGCTATATGGATCACGTTAAATCCTTGTCTCTATACTTGGTCTCCTTCAGGTTACTGACAGGTGATCTATGCCTGGCATACAAGGCATCCTCAGATCCAGCTATTATGGACATTTTGCATATCCACCAAATGAACAGTATCAGAACCACTAGATCCAATGATTTAAATTTTGCTTGTGACATTTATAAGGCATGCTGGTGAGACAGATATGTGTCTTAGAGGATGCCCATTCTCTAGAAGAGGCTTTTCATCTACATATAGCAGAGTCCAACCCTAACCCTATTAAAGCGTAGCCTTGACCAATGGATGAGAAATCAGAAATTCAGCTTTGGTCTGACCCCCATGTATTTGACAGAGGTAGACAATAATGTCCAAACTAACAACTCTTCTCCCACATAACATCGGGAAACTCACTAACTAATATACCCCTCCCAATAAATGCCCATGATATATAGGGACATAATTGGGTTGGGTTGCACAGCAAGGCGTATTAAGGCTCTGGTGGTCTTTAGCCTAGTATATTTTTCTGAACCTATGAACTTATGTCAAGGGCATCTGGTTCACTAAGTTTGCAGATGACTGTAAACTGAGAGATATCATAAATTCCTCCCCACGATGCTAACATCCAGCAAGAGGGCCTAACAGAGAAACATGACTGGAGGAAACGCCACAATCAGCATCAGGAAGTCCATTATAGTGCCCTTAAAATGTCCATCATCATCATCCCTTTTTTTCCATTTACATGGGGTCGGGGTATCGTCTTAACTGTCGCCATCTCTCTCGATTCAGTGCCACTCTCCTGCCTTCTTCAACACTCATGCCTGACTGTCGCAGATCTTCTTTCACACAATCCATCCACCTCTTTGCTGGATGCCCTCGCTTCCTCTTACCTTCTTCCTGTCTGTCCCAAATCTCCCTCACCAGATTGTCTTCTGCTTTTCTACACATGTGCCCATACCATCGTAATCTGTTTTCTTTGATCTTTTTCTGCAATTGGAGCTACTTTGGCTTCTGCTCTTATATCCTCATTTCTTCGCCTGTCCCGCAGTGTGCATCCTACCACCTTTCTCAGTCACTTCATTTCCATCACCTCTAGCTTCTTCAACTGTTCTGCCTTTACTGCCCAGGTTTCTGTACCATACAGTAGTACTGGTCGCACCAATGTCTTGTACACCTTACTTTTCAGCTTCTTTGGCATTCTTCTGTCATATACTACACCTGATACTCTATGCCAGTTGGCTGCAGCCCCTCTGATTCTAGCTTTGACCTCTTCATTCAGACTACCCTTCTCCTCAACCACCCTCCCAGATACTTGAAGCTGTTTACCTGTTCCACTATCTTCCCATCTATCTCTATTCTCAGCTTCTTCTGATTTCCCCAATCTGCTGCCATTACCACTGTCTTATCTGTGCTTAGTTTCATCCCATGTGCCTTCAGATTTGCATTCCATTCTCCTATCCTTTGCTGAAGTTCTAGATCAGAGTCTGCCTGTACTGCCACATCGTCTGCATACAGCAGCTTTGTTGCTCTGACCCTCCAACCTGATTGCTGATGTAGTCCATTACCAGTATGAACAGCAGTGGGCTCAGAGCTGAACCCTGGTGTACACCCACTCCCACTGGGAACCCCTCAGTGAGGCCAAACACTGTTCGTACTTGAGTCACTGGGTCCTTGTACATAGCCTGTACTAATTCTACCAATGTTTCTGGGACTTCAAACCACCGCAGTACTGCCCAGATCAGCTTTCTTGGGACCTTGTCATATGCTTTCTCCAAGTCTGGGAAAGCCCGTTTGACTCTCTCCTCTTCTCTAGTTTCTTCTCAAGTATCTGTCTCAATGCAAACATCGGGTCAGTTGTGCTGCATCCTGATCTGAATCCGAACTGTTCATCTCCCATCTTACATTCTACTATTCTGCATATCCATTTATCAATCACCCTCTCCAGAACTTTCATGCAATGTGGTAGGAGTTTGATGCCTCTGTACTGTCCACAGTTGTGGATGTCCCCTTTGTTCTTGTACACTGGCACGAGTATGCTTATTCTCCAGTCATCTGGAATACGCCCTTAAAATGTCCATACAATCCAATTGCTCAATTACTCCATTGATAAAACTCACCTAAGACTTGACTTGCTAGTAAGGGATCAGGGAACATATGTAGACAGTAATCTGGCTTTCGCCCAGCACATTACCAAGATAGTAAGAAAGTCATTCCATCTTGCCCAACTTATAAGTAAAGGTGTGGCATCCTCTTCTAACGCAGTTATACTACCACTTTACTCAGCCCTTATCAGACCCATCATTGCATACAATACATCCTTTGGCATGTACCTGACCAGGCATTTGCACCAGTGAAAACACCCACAGAGGTTTATCACCAGGAGAACTGAGGATATTATCATACTGTCCTACACAGATCACCTTAAAGCCCTATCTCTATACTTAAGTCTCTTACAGGTTACTGAGACGTGATCTATGCCTGGCATATAAGGTATTTCAGATGCAGGCCTGATGGATCTTTTCAGCATCTGCAAAATGAGCAGCAATTGAAACAGTAGATACAAGGATTAAAACTTTACCTGTTACCTAAATTGAACTTGATGATGATAATATGTGTTTCAAAGGATCCCCACTCTATGAATAGTCTCCCCATTCATGTGAAGTAGAGTTCATCTCGACCCTTTTCAAGTGTAACCTTGTCGATTCGATGGGAAATCATAAATTCACCCATGGTCAGATGCAATGTGTGTAATGGATAGAGGCAGATGGTAAGTAAAATATTACCTAACTAACATACACCCCCACCTCAAAGACCTTAGCCACCTCCAAACTGACATACCCCTCCTAACAGACACTTAAGATACATGGGGACATAATTGAGCTGGGTTGCACAATTAGGCTTATAAAGGCCCTGGTGGTCATTAGCTTAATATATACCTATGAGCTTATGAACCTATAGGCTAGGGTTTGAATCTGAGAAGGTATGTCTGTCAGACAATTGTAACAGACAGGACTGGCTTAGCAATAGACTGGTGATATGGCACAGTAACAAGTGCACTTTTTTCTAGGTGCCATACATGCATGCTATGGGAACCATAACCATTGCACAAGGATATTGATGTAATTCTTTCAATTGTGTTCCTCATGGCACAGCAGATATGCTTCTTTCTGTGGCATCAATGGTTGATAAATCTCTCAAATTAGGCATGTGCCCCACTCTGGCAACATGTGACTGCAGAGTATGTCAGACAGTTTTTACAGGCATTAATTATTTCCTCCAAAATACTGATCTGTATTACATTACTTAATGCAAACATTTATTATTTTGTTATTTTGTTCACATTATAGGTCTATGGCTTATTCATCATTTCTTGATATGTGCCATGAAACAAATTTGCCACAAAGTGTGAGAGGACTTCTGTTATGATACATTGTTGTGGTTTTGTGGTGGGCAGTTGACATTATTGTAATCATCACTGTATTTCCTTATGAGCATGTCCAGTATAATGATGTAGTAGATGTTATTGTAATCATCACTGTACTTCCTTATGAGCATGCCCAGTATAACTATGCAGTAGATGTTACTGTAGTCATCACTGTACTTCCTTATGAGCATGCCCAGTATAATGATGTAGTAGATGTTATTGTAATCATCACTGTACTTCCTTATGAGCATGCCCAGTATAATGATGTAGTAGATGTTATTGTAATCATCACTATACTTCCTTATGAGCGTACCCAGTATAACTATGCAGTAGATGTTACTGTAGTCATCACTGTACTTCCTTATGAGCATGCCCAGTATAATGATGTAGTAGATGTTATTGTAATCATCACTGTACTTCCTTATGAGCGTGCCCAGTATAATGATGTAGTAGATGTTATTGTAATCATCACTGTATTTCCTTATGAGCATGCCCAGTATAATGATGCAGTAGATGTTACTGTAGTCATCACTGTACTTCCTTATGAGCGTGCCCAGTATAATGATGTAGTAGATGTAATGTAGTTATCACTGTACTTCCTTATGAGCATGCCCAGTATAATGATGTAGTAGATGTTATTGTAGTCATCAGTGTACTTCCTTATGAGCGTGCCCAGTATAATGATGTAGCAGATGTTATTGTAGTCATCACTGTACTTCCTTATGAGCGTGCCCAGTATAATGATGTAGCAGATGTTATTGTAGTCATCACTGTACTTCCTTATGAGTGTGCCCAGTATAATGATGTAGCAGATGTTATTGTAGTCATCACTGTACTTCCTTATGAGTGTGCTCAGTATAATGATGTAGTAGATGCAATGTAGTTATCACTGTACTTCCTTATGAGTGTGCCCAGTATAATGATGTAGCAGATGTAATGTAGTCATCACTGTACTTCCTTATGAGTGTGCTCAGTATAATGATGCAGTAGATGCAATGTAGTTATCACTGTACTTCCTTATGAGCGTGCCCAGTATAATGATGTAGCAGATGTAATGTAGTCATCACTGTACTTCCTTATGAGCGTGCCCAGTATAATGATGTAGTAGATGTTATTGTAGTCATCACTGTACTTCCTTATGAAATTGCCTAGTATAATGATGTAGTAGATGTTATTGTAGTCATCACTGTACTTCCTTATGAGCGTGCCCAGTATAATGATGTAGCAGATGTTATTGTAGTCATCACTGTACTTCCTTATGAGTGTGCTCAGTATAATGATGTAGTAGATGCACACCATTTAGCACACAGTACATTAAGTAATCAAGGTTATGAGATAGTTCTTCTCATTTGTTCTTTGTCAAAAGAAAATGGAATTAGCATCTGGAAAGTTGATTTTGCCAATGTCCACGCAGTGGAGTTATTGACCTATGCATGGAGAATAACAACATTTGTTAGAGGCCAGTATTCAGCTGGTATATGCAAAATGTACATTTTCAGGACTTCACTTACTAATGTATGTTAATGTTTTACCTAGTTGTGATTTATGTTACTCTTCTGTCATGCAGGTATTACCAATTTGCTTAACAAGCCTTACTTCAGGTCTCAATGTGATGTACGTCATCATGCTATACTGAATTCGCAGGTGAACTTTGATAGACCTTTGTATTTCAACATCTATGGTGAGGCAGTTTCAGCAGGAAGGACTCATGTATCATACTCAAGTATAACAGGACAGACGGTACATTTCCCCTGTAGCTGATGTCATTATACAATGCTGTTGGCATGGAATTTTGTTTGGCCTAAGTCCTGTATTGGCTACCTACATACATAATATACATCATATGCATAGGGATGTACTGATATTCCTATATACATGACCCATTTGTCAATGGACTAACTACACACAAGTTTTGCCTTGATTTATGTGCGTTAGTATGTTCCACATGACCATGATCCTCATTTATCAAACACGTACTTTACACATCTATTATAGTTAGATACCTGTAAGTATGGACAGGAGAGCACTATTTTGTTGATTTGCTGGTCAAAGTAACAGTTTGTATGTGTTTCATGTCCTTCTGGATTACTGTACATACATATATACATACATATATGAACAGTCACACTTTCCACCATTCACAGCATGCAGTTTGCTTCCACAAATGATTGCTTTCTGAATGAATACTGTGACTAGAATGATTTCACAGGTGTGCATGATTCCTCTCAGTACTTCCCCATTTTTATAAGCATGTACATTGTCACATTATTTTAAGCATGTACAATGCCACTTTGTTGCAGGTGTGTACATTGCCACATTGTTACAGGTGTGTACATTG
>NC_056731.1:1975855159-1975857073 GCF_019279795.1 Protopterus annectens
ATTCTCACCCTGAGGGTCACCACAGTAGTGTCTGTCGATAGAGTGCCTGCCGCCACCTGGCAGGTGGCAGGATACCACTGTACACATAACCCCTACACAACATATCTCCCCTGGGACAATAGCTAGGTACACAGCTATGACCACCTACAGAGATGCACCCCTGTACTGACACATGTGTATGTATGCATGACTGAGTATAGCAGTGTCTGTGTGTTAGCACACCTGTACTTGGGAATTGCATGAGGGCCTTCACAACCAGCACAACTCCCATTGCCATAGTCAGTTGTGGCTGGTGCTGAATGTGACATAACATGCACCCTGTTAAGCTCCCTTCCCATACCAGCCACACAAGCCTTGCAGTACAAGCACAACAGTGTTTTACAAATGGCTTTGATAGGTATGGGATACCCATTGTGTTCTGGCATGTGTGTGTAGTTGTGCATGTCTGTATATCTGTAGGGTACAGCATTCCAAGGCCACATACTCCTATTACAATACCCATTGCCACACAGTAGTATAGATAGTGTTGTTGCTGACCATAGGTGAGGCATGATAATGCAACACCTTACTACGCGTGTGGCATGTGCATTAGATGCATATCCCTGTAGTACCACTGTTGAGGTATACTATGGGTTGTTTTGCAGTCATGGTCACGGTGTGATGGTGGCTATGGCAGAGTGTCATCATGGGTTTCAGGGAGTACAATATCCACTGGGGTATGTAGGTGCTGTGTACACTGTCATTACACCAAAGTTCACTCAGTATATGTCCCATGTACCACGTTATGGTTACCACTGTCACTATCAACTAAACAGGTAACTGATACCACAATCCAAGCCAGTTATGCATGTGCTGTGTGCAGCCTTCCTGTAACACATTTGACAGATGGTCAAGTTAGTTAGCAATAATAGGCCATGGTATCTCGGATGTGTGTCTGGCTGTTATGTGGTGTTATTGTGTATATGATGGTATGTCACACTAAGTAATGTCCATATACACTCATTACATCCCCCGTTAGCATACTGTACATGTCTAGGGATGTTCTGCATGTAACATGTAACCTGGTACACACCTCACCCTAAACTCTGTGTGGTGTGTGCAATGTAAGCCACACACTTCAGTATCACTACATAGCTAGGTAGGGATCTAGTCCCAGTGTTACCAGTTAACAGTGTGTGTGTATGTGTGTGTGTGTGTGTGTGTGTGTGTGTGTGTGTGTGTGTGTGTGTATGTGTGTGTGTGTGTGTGTGTGTGTGTGTTGAAGGGTCTATATCAGGTTGCAGGGTATACACGCCTCATCGCGTCACCTGTCCATGTGGCACAGACAATAACCATTTAGCAACCTGTGGCATGTGTTCAACTGTACTCCAGATATGTCACAGCCATGGTGTCACCACAGTGCCATACCCCATGGTGGAATATGACTGCAGATCATCCTCATGCTGACACATGTACACCTACAACACAAATGGATAACATTATAGGGACTGCAATCAACTAGTGTTACTAACAGCTATAATGCATCATTGCTGGACGGCTACACTACCTGCCATATACACATTACACTTTACTTCTTACAACATGTTACACTGCAGTACTGTAGTACACAGTAGTACACTCACTGTGTGCATCATAACCATATTAGCCTGTCCCTGCATTGATGGTATGGATGACAGGGATGTGGCACAGGTATCATCATATACACAGGGGGTGATGTTAGTTTGCCAGAGGCCAAGGGTGGGCCATACATTTGATACCATGTGTGAGGGTGAGGGGTGTACTGTGGTGATCTGGACGTGGTGCTGTGTTGTGTGTAGGTATGGGGTTGCCCTAGGTGTGTTTGCATAGTGTGCAAGTATGTCCCGTCACTGCACTGGTGCCAATCATAACCCCCGTTTTTTTCGTGGCCAGGTG
>NC_056731.1:1975857573-1975872986 GCF_019279795.1 Protopterus annectens
CAGACTTTGCCATTCAAGAAAACTTGGATCTATGACTGGGAACAGTAAATATCTCTACTTCAGGACTGCAACATCAACAAGTATATCTTGCAAAAGGTACCACTGCCCTGGACCAGACTTGCTGTCCATATTCAAGAAAAACTTGGATCTATGACTGGGGAACAGAAAATTTACTTCAGGACTGGCCCCTGTACTGCTAATAGACAGAGGCAGCATATAAATGCTTTATCAAATGCACAGACCCCTTAAAAGTATCTATGGTATGATCCTATTTATGGTCACTTGGGGTGATATATAGTTATTGATCATGGAATAATTATAAGATAGGTTTAGTCAAGCACAAAAAGGTAAACTGGCAAGGCTTAAAATAACCCACAAGAGCAGCAAGCTTAGCACATACCTGTGAACCTATAAGCCTGTAAACTGGAATGTAATACCATCAAACATAAAATATTGTGCAAGCTTTCAGGCATTTCAGAAATCACTGAAAATCAAACAAACAAGAAGACATATTAAGTTAAGACATTAGTCAGTGTTTTTGACAATCATGGATAATGCCTGTAAAGCCAATACCATGCTAACTATACAGTGTCACTTTGCCACTCTAGCAGTCATTCAGTTGTGAACAATACAACGACTATAAAGATGCTCTTTTGTGTGCTTCATACGTTCATAGGTTCATAGGAGGTTAGTAGGCTATTGGCCCTAGGGCCTGTAAGAATCGCCATGTTATAACCTTGTTCCCTTATCAAGCAAGTTGTATATCTATATCTGCAGTGAGATTCTATGATCGACACTGATTGCCCTTATCCAAGAGGGGACATAGGTGACACCCGTGAAATAAATTTATGGTCTTCCATGCATTTGTCTAAGTTACACATAAATAGGGTCATTGAGGACCTCTGTTTTACATGAATTGGGAGTTTGTTCCAGAGGAGTGGCAATCTCTGGGAGACATGTCTGTCTCTCCAGCATATCCTGTTAATGTCACATGGTAGGTGAAGATCTCTAAAGTGAGTGAATATTGTCATATTTGACTTGCGGATGTGCAGCATTTTCATTAGAGGAGAGTCCGAGGCTGCTCTGTAGGCCAGGCACTAATCACCTCTCAGCAGCTTGTAAGATACAGAGTACAGTGACAGGATCTTTTGTCTGTCCATGTAGGTCATGTATTACAGGCCCTGAATTGTCTTGGTGAGAAACCTCTGAGGTCTCTCCAGCTGCTGCAGGTGTCTGGTGAGGTACATATGGAAGGGAGAATTGTACTCTATTAGTGCTCTGATGAAGGATGAGTACAGAGGAGTTAAAAGTGAAGGCAAGGCTGGACACCCTGTACTAGAACCCAGAACCACCTATACACTAACCCTACACACACACACACACACACAGACACACAGACACACACACACACACACGCACACACACGCACACACACGCACACACACGCACACACACGCACACACACACACACACACACACACACACACACACACACACACACACACACACACACACACACACACACACACACACACGTGTTGCCAAGGGAATAGTTACTATCTTCACCCAACCTTTATCTTCCTATAACAATCCTCTTGCTTCTCCTACCCCTCCTATTCATCCACCTTAATATCTACCTTGTTGACATTTATTTTGTGTACTTGCATCCAACACTCCCACCTTTTTTGTAAGTAACTCTCTCATTTAAATTTTTATGACTGTTGTTGTAACACACTTTCTTCCAAAGTATATATTTTCTATCTGTCTGCCTGTCTGTCTATCTATCTATCTATCTATCTATCTATCTATCTATCTATCTCTATCTATCTATCTATCTATCTATCTATCTATCTATCTATCTATCTATCTATCTATCTATCTATCTATCTATCTATCTCTATCTATCTATCTATCTATCTATCTATCTATCTATCTATCTATCTATCTATCTATCTATCTATCTATCTGTCATGTTTGCTACCATTTCATTTCCAATATATTTTACCCAAAGAATATGTGTATTTTTTCTTCTAAAACTTGTACCATCTTACTAACCATTTTGCTATTAATATATATTTTCCATTTCAATTTTTCAGTTCAGAGACATGATAATGAGCCAGTAATGAGTTGTTTCTTAGTGCAAGCTTACCATGTTTCTCAACTGGAATTCTCTCCCTCATTGTAACTGATCAACCCATGTTTGTCAATTAGCACAGGCATTGAGTAATTCTTTGAATCCCAGAAGCTTTGAATTTTACTTAAAGAAGTCTCAATTTAGAATAATTTTAGAATTCTGTCTGTAGAAGTCTGTGTCTAGAAGTCTTTCTGCCTGAATTCTGTGTTCAGAATTCAATATTTTCAAATGTATGTGTAGAATTGTTTTACATAATTTTATATTTAGAATTTGGCATATGGAATTCTGTCTTTATATACATGTATTTATAATTCTCTGTAAGTTATGCCTGTAGAACTGCTTGTTTAGAAATAGATATTTAGAATTCTACCTACAGAATTCGGAATATGTAATGTGATTTGTGGAGTCCTTTCTGTATAAAGTTCTGCCTGTAGAGTTCTTTGATTAGAATTGTAGAGCTACGTGTTTGGAATTCTGTTTGAAGAATTCTGTGTTTTGTGTTCCAGAGTTCCAGTTCTAGAATTGTTTGTTTTAAATTTTGAATTATAATTATGTCTGAAGAATTATACCATTAAAAGTTTGTGTCTATACTGTTTTATGTAATAAAAATAAGGAAAGAATCTGGGGGATCTATAGAAAGGATGACACAGAGGCTTTAAAGTTAGATTTAAGCACGTTCATTCATTTATTATTTAAGCAATAACCCACATCTGGGTGTGGGTAATGCAAGATTTACCCATGGTTGGTGTGGTTTAGTCATGAGGGTGAAGCCTGAGTGACCAAACAAAGTCAACCGTGGGTAAATCTAGCATTACCCACACCCAGATGTGGGTTATTGCTATTATACAATGATATTATTTAAGAAAAAAATACTTTTCTTAAATAATACTTATGTATAACACCTGTGTGGTGCCCTTCCTCGGTTTTCCACTATCCTGGGGCTTTTTCTGATGTACTGCACATGCGTATGCTTATACAGTACATTAGAGCTGTGTAGAGAAAGCAATAGAGAAAGGAAGATCTCCGTTGCATTTTTAAAGCTGTCTAGCTATGTTAAACAAGTTTAACATAGCGAGATATCTTTAAAAAAAAGCAACGGAGAAAGGAAGATCTTCATTCCCTTTTTTTAAGCTATCTCACAATGTTAAATGAGTTTAACATAGTGAGATACCATTAAAAAAAAAGCAACAGAGAAAGGAAGATTTCCATTGCTTTTTTTTTAAGATATCTCGCTATGTTAAACGTATAACATAAAGTGATTACAGCAATGGAGATCTTCTGTTCTCTATTGCTACCTAACACAAACAAAAAAAATCAAGACTTATACTAATGGAAAAAGTCCAGGTGACCGGACCTTTTTCCATTAGTATATGTCAGATTTACAATGGGCATGCTGGTTGGGCTGGCCAGTCAGCATGCACGTTTTGGAATACTAATTGGCAGTCATTGTATAATTGTTAAATGTTCAAATTTCATCGGAAATCTAAAGGTACTACATTCTCCACTGAAAATATAACAAGAGCGTGGAGGTGGGCAGGCAAAATGGGTGGAGCTTGTGTACGGTAGAGCCAAACATCTGTTCCATCTCAGTACACATTGTATGCTAAGATTGCCATTTAGCCCTTGGGGTGTGTCTGCCTTCAGGGCTATCTGCCATGTGAGTTCTTGTACTTCAAATAAAGTGTTTGTTTCACCACTGAATGTGGAGATCTGTTTGAGAACAAAAAACTTAAAGCTGGAATAAGGGTTACAAAGTGAGTGGTGTTTGGCAATAACATTGGTGTGGTCCCTGTGGCAAATCACTTTTAGGTGTTCCTTTATTCTATCACTGAACCTGCATGTTGTTGTGCCCATGTAAAAGGCACTGCAGTGGGAATAGACTTCTACACAGACGGGTTCCTATTACGTTATCGAACTTCAACAAGTTTGAACCCTATATGGTCGAAACCATGTAGTCGAACTTGCTGAAGTTCGAATTCAGAAAAAAAAAAAAAAAGATGCAACAGTAAACTAATTGTTGCAAACAGGGGATCAAGCCCCTTTCACCCCCCTACACCCCCGCTCTTTAAATATACCAACTCCGAGACTGCACTATAGTGCGGAAAGGGAATATTTCCCTTTACTGCACTGTAGTGCGATCTTGGAGTTGGTATATTTAAAGAGCGGGGGGTGTGGGGGGTGCAGCCCCCATTGTGGTGGGTGCAGGGGGGCTTGTCCCCTGCCTGCAACAGTTAGTTTACTGTTGCATCTTTTTTTTTTGACGTGTTCGATGTTTTGAAACTTTGAACAGATAAGTTTGATACTGTCGTGTTCGAAGTTTCAAAACTTCGATCACGTAATAGGAACCCTAGAAAGACTACATTGGTGCCGTTGCATTTGTAATTATCATGGAATAAAATGGGTCTGCTTTTAGTTTCTATAATGAAGCTAGTCCCAGCGAAAATGTGTTTGCAACAGCAGCAGCGGCCACATGGACAGGAACCTGGGAGGTCTGGAGACAGTTCAGCTTTTGGGCAATAGTTATACTGGAAAAGCCCTTCAGTGATTTGTTTTTTTTTTTTTTGTAACAGAATGCAGGTTCATTACCTAGTGCTCTGCTAAGCTCTGGCTTACTGCACATGATTCCCCAATTGTTTGTAATGGACTTCTTGATGGTAGTTCATCCAGCAAAATTGGTAGGTCCACTGGAATCAAGGCAGTTGCTGAAACCATACTTGAGAATAGGGAGGTAGTGTGTGAACCTGTCCTTAGCAACTTGTTGGTAACAACTGGTTACCAGTTGGGGTGGGTAGTGTTTTTTGAAAAAGAGGTTGCTGAGGAATTCACATTCTTTTTCAAATGTTCTCAAACAGGTCTCCACATTCAGTGGGGAAGCAAACACGTTATTGGAAGTATCAGAATTTACATGGCAGAAAGCCCTGAAGGCAGACACATCCCAGGGCTAAATGGCAATCTTAATATAACATATGTACTGAGATGGAACAGGTGATTGGGTCTACCTTACACAAGCGGCATCCACATTGCCTGCCCACCTCGACATTCTTGTTATATTTTCAGTAGTAAATGCAGTACCTTTAGATTTCTGATGAAGTTCGACCAATTAGCAATTAATTATAAATGAACAAAAGTGCTTAAATCTAACTTTAAAACCTCTGCATTGTTCTTGTAGTTATAAACCTCTATGTTTAGAATTTTATTTTATTAATTATGTCTGTGCATCTCCCCTGTAGTGTTTTATGTGTATAAATCTGTTTAAATTAGTATATGTTGAAATTCTTGTATAGAATACTGTCTTTAAAATTTTAAATTTAGAATTCTATCTGTTGAATTCTATGGTTACCATTTTTTTCTGACAGAATTTTGTATTCAGAATTATTTCTATAGAATTCTATCTTTAAAATTTGGTCTGTAGAATCCTGTGTATTCTATGTTTAAAATTCTATTTGTTAATTCTATTCTGTGTTTAGAATTCTCTAATTAGAATTATATTTTTAAGATTCAGTATCAGAATTCAGTCTGCAAAGGCTCATCTGTAGAGTCCTGTCTATGAAGTTGTGCAATTATTTTAAGGATAGTGCATTCTTGTGATTGCAGAAGCTGTAGATCTGTCAAGTGTTCAATATTTTTTGTATTTATTTATTTTTATTATTATAATTTGTTGCTGTCTGCTCTGCATCTGATCTCAGCAATAGCCTGTGCTACCTGCGGTAATCATATTGAGCATGTATATGAGTTAAAGTTTCAGTAAAACAATGTAAACACTACTGCTTTTGTCAGAACCACCCAATAAAAGCATTGATTCCCTTAGAATGATCCAGGCTGTTATGGCTAATGTCACTTTCCAGCCTGAATTAATATAATAGTTATAGTTATATATGCAGTACATATTCTTTTACTTGAGGATCAGATAAAAAGCACCAGATGCTGGAACAATCAACTCATTTGCAGTTTGTTCACCTTTGTAACTGAATAAGCAATAACAGACTCCAACTTAAAAGTTGCAAAACTAATGTAATGTTCTTCTATATCATAAAGAAACTGGCATCACCAGCATCCATAATCTTAACAGATTTAAAGGGAATGTTATATGAAATATTAAAGAGCAAAAATATCTTGGGGTAACACTGAACACCTCACTCAACTTCAGAATTCACACAGATAAGATTATCTCCAGGGAACAGGCACGACTAAAACTATGTTATTGACTCTTATACATTCTTTCTCTGGTGCAAGGATGGCTTTAGCCAAAGTGTCCTTATTCCTATGATTGAATATAACATTCTCCTTATTACTCTTCAAGCAACACAAAACCCACAAAAATTCAAATAACTGAAATTAAGCTATTTAGATTTGCTCTTCTTGCAGATCTTATCACCAATGCCTCATTTATGAAAATACACACTGGCTGGATATTACTAACACAGCAATTTTTCTATTAATTACCCTGATATACAAAATTCTTATACTAGGGTATTGTCCAAATCAGAAAAAAGTTACTCCCTTAGGAGTAACCAAGCAAATACATTCACTTTGGTCAGACCCTGGCCATTGGAGAATAATAAACATTTTTAGAATAGTACGCCCCATACAGAACCAGATACCTACAGACAAAAAAAAAAAAAAAAAAACAGAAATTGAAACTCTTCAAATATTAAAAAAATTGTAGGCAATATTTGTAAAAATAAAGTCCACCTGTCTTTGTGCGAATGGTTAATGTTGCAGCTTAACTTATAACAGCAGTTGCTCAAACAAATTAAAACATTTTGTGATACCCTATTTTGAACTGTGATACCCTCCAATTTGTTTAAATAAATTTTACTTAGGTTCATAGGTTCATAGGTAGGTACTAGGTTATCTGCCCGAGGGCATTTATAAGCCTAGTCAGAGTGTGTTGGCTTTCACCACCCCATTGATTAAGTAACTGATCCTCTGTCAAGCAGAGCCAATGAAGTGATCCCAGGGGTGTATTTTCTGTTACCCATTCACTCGTCAAGGTTTCTTTTGAAGAGTGTTAGTGAGGGGCTCTGCCTGATGTAATTTGGAATTTTGTTCCAAAGCACGGAGAGTCTCTGTGACAGGAATCTATCCCTCCAGCATGTTCTATTTATTGTTGTGGCGAGGTTTAGCTCACTAGAGTGCGTGGCTCGCAGTGACTTGGATTTCTTTAGGTAGAGCATGTCCATCAATTCTGAGTTGGACATGGCTTTGTAAGTTAGGCAGAGATCACCTCAGAGTAAGCGATATGTCACTGACTACAGCCAGAGTTTTTTTCAGTCGGGCTGCATAGGACATATGTTTGAGACCAATAATCCTCCTGGTGAGGTACTTTTGTGGTCTTTCCAGCTGTTGTAAGTGCCTTGTGAGGTACATCCCAAATGGGTCATTGTACTCTATGATGGGTCTAATGAGTGACGAGTAGAGGGACACTATAACCTCTTTATTTCTAGATGCAAACCATTTAGTAATTAGATGGGCCACATAGAAGGATTTCCTAACTACTTTGGCAATATGATTGTCAAAGGAGAGATTACTATCTACCTGGGTCCCCAGATCTCTTATTACCTCTTCTGTATTAAGGGGGCTACCACCTATGTGGTAATTCGTGGGTGTTTTGTTTTTCCCAAAGGGGATGACTATGCATTTTTTGGTATTTAGCTTGAGGCCATGACTTTAACACCAGGTGTCCATCTCAGTAAGGCCCTTTTGGAGGATGTCCGTGTCAGCCGGAGAGTCAATTATGGCTCCCAGTTTGCAGTCATTGGCGAACTTGGTTAACCATAGTCCTCCTGTGTTTGCCTGTACTTCTGAGAAGTATATGCCGAACAGTAGGGATCCCAGGACCGAGCCTTGTGGGACACCACTTGTGACTGGTTTATTGTTGGACCTGGAGCCTGCTATTCTTACCATGTGAGTTCTGTCTGTAAGCCAGTTGGCAATCCATCTCATGATGTAGGGGTTTATGTTCAGGCTGGTGAGTTTTTCTATAATACCCAAGTGGGGAATGGTGTCAAAAGCCTTGGTGAGATCAAGGTAGGCTGTGTGAACCACCTTTTCCTCATCTATGGCCTTGGTGACTGTCTCAAAGAAGTCAACTAGGTTTAGTAGGCATGATCTGCCCTTAACAAAGCCGAACTGGGTTGGGTCAAGTGTTTGGAGGTTCCCAATGTCTTTGTTAATGAGTTCCATGATGATGCACTCCATAGCCTTGCAGACAGGGCTAGTCAGGCTTATGGGGCGATAGTTACCATGGTCAGTTGTGGCCCCTCCTTTGTGGAGAGGAATAACCATTGCTGTGCGCCATTCTATGGGCACATAGCCTGTGGAGAAGCTGAGGTTGAACAGTGTGTTTAGGTGGGGGGGTTAGTTAGTTCTGTAGTTCGTGCAAGACACAGCCTGGGACACCATCTGGTCCCATTGACGCTGTGTTTTTGGCTTATGAAAGGGCTGTTTTCACCTGTGCGTCTGTGATTTGTGGGACACTACACTTTTCTGGTATTGTTGTGGGCCCTTTTGAAGGTGAGAGGGGGGGTGAAGTTTGCACTGAATCTATCTGCCAGGATGTTGGCAATATCAGTAGGTTCAGTATATTTGGTGCTATTTTGCACTAGTTCAGTGTATATCTGCAAGTTGCCACTTAGATTCTTAACATAGCTAAAGAAGGCTTTGTGGTTATCTT
The DNA here is from genome assembly GCF_019279795.1 of Protopterus annectens. Lineage (NCBI taxonomy): Eukaryota > Metazoa > Chordata > Ceratodontiformes > Protopteridae > Protopterus > Protopterus annectens. Next base: position 1,975,866,384 of record NC_056731.1, read on the forward strand.
TTGAATCCTTGGCTATTTTTCTTTTGAAGTTAGCCTTGGATGATTTCATGAGGGACCTCAGTTTCTTACTGATACTGATCAGGGATGTCTTTCCTTCTTGGGATTTGCTTTTTTTCTGAACTAGTTTCCTCCTTCTATTGTATAGCCTGTTTATTGCAGGGGTCCACCAAACTGGTTTCCTTCTCTTAGAGGAGTGAGTCTTGGTTTTGCTAGGGATGGCACGATCCATGCATCCTTGCAGGTGCTCATACAGTGCATTTGTAAAGGTTTCTGCATCTTGGGCAGCGTTATCCTTTAGCGTGAGAGCTGTGAAACTTACCACTTCTGTCTTAAGTAACATGAAGTTTGCTTTAGAAAAGTTTTTTACTATGGTTTCCTTAGTTGTTGGTGGTGGTGGGGTGTGGTCATCAAGAGTGATTAGTTTATGGTCTGATCTAACCAGTGACGGGTTGACCTCCGGTGTGGAATACCTGTCGCCCATGTTGGTGATGACCAGGTCCAATATGTTTTCACCTCTACTATATTTTTTAAACATATATGCTTAATTTGGTACAAGATTGTATACTGTACACTATTTTTTACTGTATACCTGTGCCCAGGCCACGAATGCAAAAGGTCAATAGTCCAGCCCAAGTACCAAGTTATCAAATTGTAAAATAGACTAGAACAAAATGGCAATTTCATGGAGACTAGTTCAGTTATGAGATGTAACAATCAGTCAATGGAATCCTAATGACCACTTTCAAATGCTAACTGTTGCCATGGCTGTGAAATCACTCAGAATAACCAGTGCTCTTTGTTCCATATATTATGCTATGCTCAACAGTTGCACAAGTTACAGAAATACATGAAGTACTCAATGTGATATAGGGTCACAGCTGAGCTCAAAATGCCTATGTCTTCAAGTGTGATAAATGTAAGAAAAAGGTGATGGAAGAGTTGTTTTTGCAAACTTTAAACTATTCTATAAAAAATATGGAAATATACAATTATTTTTAATTTTCTATCTAGTAAATGCATTGAAGTACAATAGGATGTTTTACTTATCAGCCATCATCCATCTGAATTTTACTTTTGGAATTATTAGACATATTAAGCAATGTGTAGATAAGGACCTATTTAATTCCTGTATTATATGATATATTATCACAATCATGGCCAGTTTGGATATAGTTGTGCATGTCTTTTAGACAAAGAAATTGTGAAATGACAAACAAATTAGGAAGCCACCTTTTTATAAACATTCACTAGCTTACACTCGATCACATCAATATGTTTGCTCAAATTGATGGCCACTGGATTTTCAATAGTCTTTGATCAGTGTAATTTCCAATACTGATATTGTGTTAGTTTTCATCATGAAAGTGAATATTCTGCTATGCCACAGTTTGTTAATTCAGTATTCTTTAACATCAATTAAGATAAAGCTTTAGTGAACTTGACACATATTTCTTCAGACACAGTAATGATTATAAATAGTGGGCACATGTTTAAGACAAGTTTGTGGACGCTGAATATACATAAGCATTGCTATTGATGAATGTGATATCTGGACTTACTTTATTTTAACTGAAATCATATTTCCCATTCTAAGACTATCTTTCATACGGTGTTTTCCTTTCTCAGTTTAAAAGCCTATGTTAACTTGTTCTTCTGATATTTTTGGGTCACATTTTATACTCTCTTCTAACTTAATTGGATTTTTTCAGTGTTAGCTGCATTATTGATAGCAAAAACAAAAAGATTAACTGAGCTCACCACCAAAGGCAGTATGCATGGAAACCAAGTAAATGTAGAAAGCAAACCTACTGCTGCCACCCAAGCTGAAGTAAAATGGTGGGAATTGTTAAAATCAGTTCCTTTATTAACAAAATAAAACGTAGTCCTGCTGCTGCTGTCTGGATAAGTGCTTTCGGTTGTTGAACCTTTATCAAATCCTAAAAGCTTTATAAGCTGATATAAACTTCCAGTAATGGTGCACGTCAGACACTTTTTGTCCCATATTGCTCACATTAAATATGCATTACAATGTAGTTTTGGCTGTTTGAAGAGAAATAGCTGTATATTTCTGACATACTACAAGGAAGTGAGATGGTCACTGTGACTAAGCTTAAATGAATTGTTGTTGTTGTTTGTGTTTCGACTTTTCCCGGTTAGGGGTCGCCACAGTGGAATTCCGGTCTGCTAATGATTGGCAGTTGTTTTTTTTTTTTTTATGGTGTCAAATTGCTAGCCTGATGCCCAACCTTCAACGAAGGCACGCCCATTCAACGCATGTCTTTCGAACGCCCACTCGACCGTGGGGAGGACATGCAGACTCCACACAGAAGGCACTCCCAACCCAAGCAGAGAATCAAATGGGAGAACCTCTTGCTGTGAGGCAACAACACTACCACTGAATGAAATGTGAAAACAACTACATTTCTCACAGGAGACTGGACATGGTTGTCAAACACGTGATAGTGAGCAAGTAGGCTTTTATATAGGCTTGTGCTCTGAGAAATGTTGATATAAATGGGCTGAATTCAAAAGTGTACCATGGTTGGAATTTTTAGTTAGATTTAAGGAGGTGAAGAGAGTTTGGATATTTTATAGCACTATCAGGCAAGATGGTTAACTGCGGTGGTGGTGCTGTGGTAGAATTGTCCCCTCACAGTACGACATTGTCCGGTTCGAGTCTCTGCTAGAGCGTCTTCTGTGTGGAGACATGCGTGAATGGGCGTACCTTCGTTGAAGGTTGTGTGTCAGGGCCGGCAACTCGGCACGTAAAAATCTACTGCCAATCATTAGTGGACTGGAGTTCTGCTGTGGCGACCCCTAACCGGGAAAAGCCGAAAGACACAACAACATCAGGCAAGATGGTTGCACAAATGGTGTAAGCAATGGGATCACATGCTACATTCATTTAGCAACTATGATCTTGGAAAAAGAATTTCAATGATCAGAATGTTGCCTTGCAGTAAAAGCTGGAAATATTGAATGAGAAAATGGTCAGTTGAGATGTCAGAGTTCAAACATTGGTGCTACTGATGTTCCTATAAAGGTGGGAACCTGTTATTATATCTCTTTTGTTGAAACTATAAGCTAGTGCACATGTGTTGCAAAGCAAAATCAGATGGGTACATAGAAAATGTATGCCTGGCAGGACCAATGGCAGTCCTAGGATCAAATGATTCTTTTCATGATATCTGAGTCACTCAAATAAAGGATCACTTGCCAATTTTATTGTGGTGCCTGAAAAAGCTTTTCAAGGTGGTTTTTGAGTACGACTATAGCTTGAAGATGTGAAGAAATTTATTTTTTTTTCTGTGAAGGACTGTTATGCTAAGTATATTGTAGTTTCATCTCTTGTATCCAACTTTTTTCTAGAGTGGATTTCAGAAAAAAAATTAACATTTGATGACTCACAAATAGCATTCAAGTTGTTTAGGGTATTTGACTATAAAGTTCTGAATGATGGGATGGAGGTACCAACTTTGTGAAGGGGGAAATGCCTCATCCATGGGGTCAAATAATTCAGGTGAGTGAGCAGACAGTCACAGAAACAGTTGTCTCCAGTAGATGGTCATGCAGGTGGGTGACCCTTAAGATGAGTTTTTTGGGTAAAGCTCAGACATTTGTAGATATAACTGGATACTAATATGATTTTTGAAGTGTAAGTTGACATTTTCTTCTTTTTAAATGTGTACTCATGAGATGGTTCAGCTTGCTTGTGGGACTAAATTAAGTTAAACCTAAACTGTTTTTAAAAGTTGTCTACTCCCCTAGTTTTACTTTGAGGGTAACAGCAAGGAACTTATAGTGCTGACAAAGAAAATACTTTTGTCATATTAATAGAAACTGTTTCAAAAGGGTTATGACATGGAATGCACAAATGCAAAATACATGACTTTATAAAGCAGTAATAGTTATAATATTGTTATTACATTTAATTCCTCAGGAAACTTTCTCTCTTTCTCTCTCTTACTGCTTTACATGGAAATCGTTACTTTTTTGTTGCCTTAGTAACAATACAGACTTTTTGTGCACAGAGGTAAGCACTGTTTGTAAGTGACATTGTCTGTTATCAGGCTGTCTCGCATGATGGGTTGCACCACTAAACCTTTCCATCATTGGAACAGGTCAGGATGAATTAATTCTACCTTCTTTTAGTGCTGCCAGGGTGTAGTCCTGCATTTTATCTATCTTAGACCTTACTCTAACTAACATTTTACAATTATTTCTGAGGTTGCTTTTCTGTATCCTTGACTTGCAGTGCTGCTCATATGCAGATTTATTCACTTCCATTAACAGCAGAAGTGAATCACTTTGTTCCCTCCTCACCCTGATATCACCAGCCACCACTCATATTATCACTTTTATAATATTTATTCCATGTCATAATTGATCCAAGTCAGAAATTTAAAAGGAACCCTTTTCTATTTTATTTCTAGCAATAACATAGTCCATGTGATAAACAACGTTACAAGTAAATCAAAATACTATTATTTTACAAAAATATTTTTGGTTTCCCTCTTCTTTCTGTTTTTAAATAATCCTAAAACACATGCATCTGCCCTATATGCTATGAAAATAACTGCCAGTTCCATCAGACCACAACCGCAAAGATTTTCAACAAAGTTACATGAGAAGAGATTTAAGTATAAACCTTTTGATATACTTCTCATAAAAGAATAATTGCATTTGCTATATCATAATGTTTTCTAAATATACTCCAAAAATGTACATAAAAGATCTAATAATCACAGTGGCCCTACTGTCCAGAGATACCTAACAAAATCTTGGACTTACTACTTTTACTATTAATCCTATGTAACTATTCAAAGGATTGTTAAACATATGTATTATAAATAATGAATGTTCCCAGTTTGAAAGCATGGATTAATCATTAGAATCCTAAAATCATTCATGTTACTGAGTCATGGCTTAAAGATAGTTCTTAGTTCTTAGATCTCATCATATTTCATCTCAAATGATATAGTTTTCACTGACAACAAACCCAAATCAAGGAAAGGTGATGTATTGACTATGGAGAAAAAGACTGCAATCCATATCCCACTGTGACTACATAAAGTATCCCCATAATGATTTTTGGTTGCTATGGTTGGAATACGAAAGTTGGAGTTTGGAATACTGTTAACACGACTTACTTCACAGACACAAGGTACGTGGTTTGATTTTCACCCCTAAGGGAAACTGACCAGGTATAAAATGGCCCACACAGCCAGCTGGCCTAGTACATAGCCATTAACTATGAAACTAACTGGGCACACATTTAATTACTGCTTGAGGGACCATACAAAATATTATACTGCTATTTATGGACCATACAAAATATTATACTGCTATTTACGGACCATACAAAATATTATACTGCTATTTTTTACTTTTCTCTGCCACTCAGAGTATCTATTCATTATACCATTTTAAAACAGATTCTGACCATAGCTCTTAAAGACAAATTATTTATCTGCAGTAGCATTAGGCTTAAATGAAATTCTTCTGTTAGTGATACTTTAACAATATTAGTTATTCATCTATTATTTAAATTTGTTAACTGGGGAAGTGCACTGATCACAAATGACCAATTTCAGTCTCAACCCTGGAAAGTATTAAAGGTTGAAAATTATGAAGATGTAGCTCAACAGGCATAGAGTACGTAATTATAGAATTGTTGATATATACAGAAATTATTTACAGCAAGATATATGTACTTAGATCGTATGCGTATATTACACACACACACACACACACATATATTTATACACATATATATATATATATATTTATACACACATATATTTATATATATATATATATATATATATATATATATATATATATATATATGTATATCTATATGTGTATATATATATATATATATATATATATATATATATATATATATATATATTATTTTTTTATGTAGTGTCACAGACATAGGTAAGCAGGTTTATAATTTTTTATTTATTTATTTTTTATTTATTACATTTGTTAACCGGGTAGTGTCTGACTAGGCTAGGGGCCCGTTTTCAGCAAAGGTCCGGGGAGAAAAGCTCCACAGTAGTACAGGACAACAATACAAGCATTAAAACAAGACACGCAATAGTACAATACAATCAGTAGAAATACAAGCAGTAGTACAATAGAAATACAGGGGGTCTTTTATATACTAAAACAAATAAAGAAAGCAGAGGGTAGATAATTATCCTGGATTGTGACAAGAGCACAGCCAATGACTAGTAAGGTGTTCCTTTAGGAGTGACTTGAACAGATTGTGGATAGGATATTTTTGCTATTGTCTTTGGAAGAATGTTCTAGTGTTTGGCTATTTTATGTGAATAGAGGGATGCATTGTATTGTTATATACAGTTCAGTACAAGTTAATATATCTTTTAATCGGGGGTAATAAACCTGGCTGAGACTGCTTACAAAACAGACTTAGCAGCACATTAGTATAACAAGACTTTTAAGTAAAGGGGTTAAAGTAGAGGCCATGGGAAACATGGAACTTAATACCATACATTTCCTCTTCTAACTGCTAAGGAAAGTATTACAGTAAACCCTGTATCAAAGACTCTTCTATCATTTTTTGGGTTTCAA
>NC_056731.1:1975873486-1975905986 GCF_019279795.1 Protopterus annectens
GTTGAAACCAGGCCAACCCTTTGGTCATGACACACGACCGTTGAGCTGGCGTAGCAGATCTCCAACCTCTCTGCGGAGCTATGCATCACAACCCGGACCTGGCGAAGGGTGACAGGTTCCTGTCCGTGCCTGCTCCCAGGGGGGATGAGCCCCATCCCCTGAGGCATTTCCACCTGAAGGTGGTGCAGGACAAAGGACGAGGAGGTCTCAGGTTGGACTCCAGATGTGCTGGTGCGCAGTGTCACGGCCAGCTGAGGTAGGACAGGTGGGTCCGCTGGGATCGGCCTTCCCAAACGGGCTATAGTATTTAAATGTTATCAACATATGTGGGTTAGTAACAGACAACACATTCCAGGGTTAGGTATAACAGCATGCATAGATATTCTCATTAACCCAGACATCAGATACGGAACAGCTGCATAGCAAACGGACCACATGCATATATGGGACCACAGTGGTAATAACAATAACATGCAGGTACATTGATGGCACCATGCCACAATGTTGGAATAATTCAAAATAGCCCATGCATGGAAACAAATTTAAATATTTATCAACCAATAGGGCATAATCAGAACAGTGGAATCATTGCATACTGGTTGAGGTGGGTATGTAGTTTATTGTTGGAGATATGCTGAGGGGAGAAAAATGTCAATTAACAACTAGTATATTCCTGTAGTCCACATTACTTTCCAAGTCAGTGCTGTTATCTGTACGTTACAAGTATTACTACACTACCCTATAGCCTTAGTTGGACAGTGATATGGCTGTCATCATTGTTATACATGAAATGGTTTTACCTGTGGTATACATCTCTTACCTGGTATACCTGTGGAGGAGATGTTTGTTAACACTGTTTCTATACATACTCCCAGATTCCAGGTATCCAACTCATTCTGCACAGACTCTGGCCATGTCTTGACCACATGCAGGTGTACCAGGACATATCTAGACTATTGCCCTCTTCAACCTTTCAACCTTTAGTAACTTAACACACAACTAGACATGCTTTCCTACACAGTTATATTAAGTAGCACAGTGTGGGTGACAGTGATCAGTGATACTTTATTATTCAGAGAAACTGCAACACTCACATTTTCCTACAATACCAGAGTAAATAGTACTAGTACAGGTTATCAAGCTTTTTATTTCTCGGCACAGTGTTCGTATCCGACATACCTGTGGGAGCAATGTTTGTTAGCACTACTTGAATGTTGCCCCACAAACAGTTCCAGATTACACATTAGTATTATGCACATACATCTCACTCTGTTACTGTACACACTCTGGTCACAGCTTGACAACATGGGGGTGTAGATACGACATACTTGGCTTATTACTTTCATAACAGTTTTGGGAGTTGTTAGAATGACAGGTTTGTTCTCATAGATGTGTGACAATCAATTGTATTCCCTGTTTGCGACCTAAACATCTGTGATCATCCCACAGACTTCCCAGGGGGACAGGGTGACAGGCCAAATATATGGGTGCATATACTGGGCATTCTGGTCTTATCTGTACAGTTGTGGGGTATGATTCTGTATGCAGCCCACTTCCACTCCCAGGATTCAGACCATGACTGTATCTGCTACAACCTAAACACTGTCCAGCAGATTTGTGTGTGCTATATAGATATTGCTGTATATCTCCTATCTGCTTTCTGTCTTATACTTCTCCTATGGTTTTGCATTCTGACCTTGTATTACAGCACTCTTATACAGGATTTCCTAGACAGTTATATTTTGTAAGACAGTGTGGGTGACAGTGATGAGTAATACCTTATTACTCAGAGCAATTGCATCAGTCACAATGCCATACAATACCAAAGTTTGCTAAAAATATAACAGTTCACACCAAATGTCCTAATGTTGGGTAATTTCAGTTACCCAAACATTAACTGGGAGAACTATTCAAGTACTAACTCCCTTGCCCAACACTTCCTAGAATTTATAAACTCAAAAATCTTGGATAAACTGGTCAGCACCCCTACCAGAGGTGACAACATACTGGACCTGGTCATCACCAACATGGGCGACCGGTGTTCTACACCTGAAGTCAACCCCTCGCTGGTTAGATCAGACCATAGACTAATCACTCTAGATATCCACATTCCCACCCTCCAGTCAAGGAAACCACTGTGAAAATCTTATCAAAAGCAAACTTCCCGTTACTTAAGACTGAGGTGGAAAGGTTCACAGCCCCCATGATAAAGGACAATGCTGTCCAAGCTGCTGAATCCCTTACAAAGGTACTCTATGAGAACCTGCAAGAATGAATGGATCGTGCTCTCCCAAGCAAAACCAAGACTCACTCCTCCAAGAAAAGGAAACCAGTCTGGTGGACCCCTGCCATAAGCAAGCTATACAACAGAAGGAGGAAACTAATACAGAAAATAGTAAAATCCCAAGAAGGAAAGACATCCCTGATCAGTATCAGCAAGAAACTACAGTCCCTCATAAAGTCATCCAAGGCTAGCTTCGAAAGAAAAATTGCCAAGGACTCCAAAGATAACCACAAAGCATTCTTTAGCTATGTCAAGAGCCTAAGTGGAAGCTCTCAGATCTGCTCTGAGTTAGTGCAGAATGGCACAAAATGCACTTAACCAACTGATATTGCTAACATTCTGGCAGACAGATTTAGTGCAAACTTCACCCCCCTCTCATCCTCTAAAGGGCCCATAACCATACCAGAAGAATGTAGATCCCTGGCAATTACTGACACACAGGTTAAAACAGCCCTATACAAAGCCAAAAACACAGCTTCAATGGGATCAGACAGTGTCCCAGGCTGTGTCTTACACGAACTCCAAAGTGAACAAACCCCTCACCTAAACACACTGTTCAAACTCAGCCTCTCTACAGGGTACTTACCCATAGAGTGGCACACAGCAACAGTTATCCCGCTCCACAAAAGTGAAGCCACAATGGACCTCAGGAACTATCGTCCTATAAGCCTGACTAGTCTGGTCTGCAAGACTATGGAGCACATCATAATGGAACTCATTAACAGAGACATTGGGAACCTCCAGACATTGGACCCTACCCAGTTTGGCTTTGTTAAGGGCAGATCATGCCTCTTAAACCTGGTGGTCTTCTTTGAGGCAGTTACCAAGGCTTTTTTAGATGAGGGAAAAGAGGTCCACACAGCCTACCTAGACCTCACAAAGGCTTTCAACACCATTCCCCATTCTGGTGTTATAGACAAGCTTACCAGCCTGAACATAAACCCCTTCATCATGAGATGGGTTGCCAATTGGCTCATGGATAGAACCCACACAGTGCGAGTTTCAGGCTCTAGGTCCGACTCTGAACTGGTTACAAGTGGCGTCTCCAATGGCTCAGTCCTGGGACTCCTCCTGTTCGATATATACTTCTCAGAGGTACAGGCAAGCACAGGAGGACTATGACTGTCCAGGTTCACAGACGACTGCAAACTGGGGGACATAATTAACTCTACAGCTGATGCAGCCATCTTCCAGAAGGGTCTCACTGAGACGGATACCTGGTGTCAAAATCATAACCTCAAGCTAAATGTCAAAAAGTGCATAGTCATCCCCTTTGGAAACAACCAAGTACCCGCAAACTACCGCATACGTGGTAGTCCCCTAAATACAGAAAATGTAATAAGGGATCTGGGGACCCAAGTAGATAGTAATCTCTCCTTTGATAATCATATTGCCAAGGTGGTTAGAAAATCCTTCTATGTGTCCCACCTAATCACAAAAGGGTTCACATCTAGAACAAAAGAGGTTATTGTTCCCCTCTACTCATCACTCATTCGACCCATCATAGAGTACAACGCCCCATTTGGGATGTACCTTACAAGACACCTGCAACAGCTGGAAAGACCACAGAAGTACCTCACCAAGAGGATTACTGGCCTCAAACAGATGCACTATGCAGCCCAACTGAAGAAACTCCAGCTGTACTCAGTTGCATACCGCCTACTCAGAGGTGATCTTTGCCTGACATACAAGGCAATGTCCAACCCAGAATTGATGGACATGCTCAACCTTTAAAAAACAAATCCCTGAGAGCCACATGCTCTAGGGATCTAAACCTCACCATAACAATAAATAGGACTTGCTGGAGGGATAGATTCCTGTCCCACAGACTCCCCATGCTTTGGAACAGGATTCCAGTCTACATTAGGCAGAGGCCTTCACTAAAACTCTTCAAGAGAAACCTTGACAAGTGGATGGGAAACAGAATATTTACCCCGGGGATCACTGCAGTGGCTCTGCTGGAGAGAAGCACAGGGAACTAATGGCTCTGCTGGACAGAGGCACAGGGAACTAATCTAAAGGGGCAGCAAAAGCCAACACATTCTGGCTTGGCTTACATATGCCCTCGGGTAGATAGCCCAGTACTTACCTATGACCCTATGAACCTATAAAGTAAACAGTACCAGTACATGGTATCATTCTTTTATTTCTCAGCACAGTGTTCATATCTGACATACCTGTGGGAGCAATATTTGTTAGCACTACCTAAATGTTGCCACACAAAGTTCCAGATTACACATTAGTATTATGCACATAGATCTCACTCTGTTACTGTACACACTCTGGTCACAGCTTGCCAACATGGGAGTGTAGATAGGACATACTTGGCGTATTACTCTCATAAGGTTTTGGGGAGTTGCTAGTGTGCCAGCTTTGTTCTCATAGATGTGTGTCAATCAGTTATATTTCCTGTTTGCTGCCTATACGTCTGAGATCATCCCACTGATTTCCCAGGGGGACAGGTTGACAGGCAACAGATATGGGCCACTTTACTGGACATTCTAGACATATCTGTACAGTTGTGGGGTATGATTCTGTCTGCAGACTACTAACACTGCCAGGACTCGAACCATGGCTGTGTTTGCTAAAAACATAACAGTCCACATCTCAGTTGCATGTGCTATTTGGGTTTTGTTGTCTGCCTTTTCCCTGTGTCTATGTGTCTCCCACTAAATGGCCTTTTGGGCTTACACCAGTCATATGCAGGCATTCCTACACATTCTATGTATGGTGCACAGTGTGGGTAACAGTACTTAATTCAACAGTACTATTACGTGATTGCAAATCTGCATTACCATATGATACCAGAATATACACATGCAGTCCAGCAGTTAGACCTTTATTGTCAGGCTATTACACTTTTATTTACATAAAAACTATATGAGACTCTTCCTGCCATATTCTCCATTGTATGCAGTACTTGCCTTAAACAATTCTGGTTTTATACAGGCAATTCATTTACTAATACTTTTAGATTTATTTCCTATGACAGTACATGCAAGAGTATTACTGACCTGCCTTGCATTGCAACCTCTCCAGGTGACTTCCATGGGCCTCCTGGTTCGTGGCCCGCTGACTTGCAGCTGTGGAGGACATAAGAGGAATATTTAGCCATAACTATCCATGATATCCATGAGCTGGCAATTATTACACACATAGTGGAGAGATACCTACACACAGCTGGGACATCCCCTGCCATTCTAGTCTCTTGGATCCACTGCTCCAAGAGGACCCCTTACGCTGCTTCAGGTCGGCATAGTGATGTCTGACCTGCTCACCAGTTCAGAGTATGCCAGTGGCACTGGTGAGATCACGAGTGAGATGGTCCCAAGCTTCCACCTTATATTGGGAACCCTGGTACTGGAACTGCAGCAGTCTCTGCTCATGGTCTTTGACAAGGAGTCCTGACATGACTCTGGACTCCTGGATGCACCAGTGCTGCACCTGAAAGCGCACTCCCTCTCCCCTTCCTGACATGGTGCCTGGATTTCAGTAGGGCTGATTTCCCACACTTTTCTGTGATTGGCCGGTTTTGAAAAGGCTAAAGCTATGGGTAAACCTGCTTACCTAAGGTTGACATTGTTTAAAGGGGTATAACACTGGGCAAATTGAGTTAGCTGGTCTACACATTGCTTACATCTCCTAAGCTGGCCTGTGCAATGCTTAGCATTGCTTACAATATACTTTGCATTATATTTCCTTTTTGGCATTTATTTATTATTCATTACATCTTATATGTATGCCTGGTATCCATGATTCATGTGTACGTACACTGTATGGGGTCCTTGTGTTTTATTGGGGACTTCAACACTCTATTACAATTACACCTCACTACTGGGCTTACTGCTGTACTCCAGTTCACATATTTATGTTATGTAGTGGATTATAGAACATATGACTGTATACTGATTCCTTTCACAGGTTCAGTTTGATTTTATTATAGTGAGGACTTGTTTGGTGATACCTCATTCTTCTGTACTGCTGTGATGGCTTGGTGGTTAACTACTGTGACTATAGTCTATAGTGTTCTGGGTTCAGGACCTGCAAGGCTGTTTATTTTGTTGTTGGGCAGAACAAGGGCTGTTGGATACAGAGTGATTAAGCACTTTTGAGCAGTTGTAAGCGGGTTTGCATGGGTTTGTATGGGGGTAAGCAATGCTAACCTCCAGTTAAATATGCTTACAGAGAGTTAGATTTAAAATTGCTTAACCTCTACGTGCATTGCTTACCCCCATGCAAATGGGCTTAAACTCGCTTACTAGTGCTTAACTATGCTTACTACTACTTATTGGTGCTTACACTTGCTTACTAGTGCTTACTCCCACTTACAATTGCACTGATTTTGACAGTAATATCTAATGGTTCTTGGGAAGGTGGGGGATTTGGAAGCTGTATGGAGTTGTCATTCATTACACATTTTACCTTCCATTTGTATCCATGATTCCTGTGTACATATACTGTATGGGGCATATGTGCTTATCTGGGGACTTTGCAACATTATGACACTGACACCTCACGTGCATTTAATACAGTACTAAAGTTCACAAATATATATTACTTAGTGGGTTATGCAACTAAAATATTCGTCATAGGTAGGTTCAGAGGTTCATAGGTAGGTACTAGGTTATTGGTCCTAGGGCCTGTACAAGCCTAGCCAAAAAGGTACCTTGGCTTTCACCACCCAAGAAAATTATTTTCCTGTGCCCCTGTCAAGCAGAACCACAGACGTGATCCCTGGGGTGAGTTTCCTATTACCCATCTAATCATCAAGATTTTTCTTGAAGAGTGCTAATGAGGAGCTCTGTTTGACATAGATAGGTAGTCTGTTCCAGAGTATGGGAAGTCTCTGGGACAGGAATCTATCCCTCCAGCATGTTCTGTTTATTGTGGTGACAAGGTTTAGGTCCCTAGAGCATGTAGCTCAGAGGGACTGGGATTTCTTTAAGTGGAGCATGTCCAACAGCTCTGGGTTTGACATAGCTTTGTATGTTAGGCAGAGATCACCTCTGAGTAGGCGATATGCGACGGAGTAAAGCTGGAGTTTTTTTAGATGGTCTGGGTAAGGCATCTGTTTGAGGTCAGTAATCCTCTTTGTGAGGTATTTTTGTGGCCTTTCCAGTTGTTGTAGATGTCTTGTGAGGTACAAACCAAAAGGGGCGTTGTACTCTATAATGGGGCTAATGAGTGATGAGTAGAGGGGAACAATGACCTCTTTTTTTCTGGATGAGAAACCTTTTGTGATGAGGTGTGCCATGTAAAAGGATTTCCTGACCACTGTGGCGATGTGATTATCAAAAGAGAGACTACAGTCCACCTGTGTCCCAAGGTATCTCATCACACTTTCAGTGTTAAGTAGACTACTGCCTATGTGGTAGTTCATCGGTACAGAGTTTTTACCAAAGGGGATGACAATGCACTTTTTGGCATTGAGCTTGAGACCATGTCTTTGACACCAGGCATCTGTCTCAGTGAGGCCCTTTTGTAGGATGTCCACATCATTAGGAGTTTCAATTAAGGCTCCTAGTTTGCAGTCATCTGTGAATTTAGTTAGCCAAAGACCTTCTGTGTTAGCCTGTACTTCAGGGAAGTAGATACCAAACAGGAGAGGACCTAGGACTGAACCCTGTGGTACTCCACTTGTCACTGGCCTGAAGTCTGATTTGGAGTCTGCTACTTTCACAGTGTGGGTTCTGTCAGTAAACCAGTTGGCAACCCATCTTGTGACACAGAGATTTCTACCTAGTTTAGTGAGTTTATCTATAATTCCAGAGTGGGGGATGGTGTTGAATGCCTTGGCGAGATCTAGATAGGCTGTGTGAACCACCTTACCCTCATCTATGGCTTTGGTGACTACTTCAAAGAAGTCTATCAGGTTTAGGAGACATGATCTGCCTTTTACAAACCCAAACTGTGTGGGGTCCAGAGTTTGGAGATCCCTAATGTCTTTGTTTATGAGTTCCATGATGATACATTCCATGGCCTTGCAGACTAGCCTTGTCAGGCTAATGGGGCAGTAGTACCCGGGGTCTGTTGTGCCCCCCCCCTTTGTGGAGTGGGATAACTGTTGTGGTGCACCATTCAAAGGGCACAAAGCCTGAGGTGAGGCTATGATTGAACATGGTATTTAGGTGGGGTGCCAGTTCATTCTGTAGTTCATATAGAAGGCAGCCTGGGATGTTGTCATATCCCATGGATGCTGTGTTCTTGGCTTTGGAGAGTGAGGTTTTTACCTGTGCAGCCATGATTACAGGAACTTTGCCTTCTTCTGGTATAAAGATGGACCCTTTAGGGGGTGAGAGGTGGGTAAAGTTAGGACTGAACCTATCTCCCAGGATGTTGGCAATATCAGTTGGTTCTGTATATTTAGTGTCATTGTGCTGTAACTCAGAGCAGATCTGAGTGTTGCCATTGAGATTCTTGACATAGCTATAGAATGCTTTGTAGTCTTTAGAATCAGTGGCAATTTTGTTTTCAAAACTAGCTTTGGAGGATTTTATGAGGGATCTCAGCTTCTTACTGAGGCTGACCAAGGAGTTCCTCCAATTGTGGGATTTTACTGTTTTTTGAAACAGTCTCTTTCTTCTGTTGTAGAGTTTGTTTATGCCAGAAGACCACCAGATTGGCTTCCATTTTTTGGAGGATTTCATCTTGGTTTTGTTAGGGATAGCATGATCCATGCACTCGTGTAAGTGCTTATAAAGTGCATTTGTGTAGGATTCAGCAGTCATACCTCTATTGGCCATCTGCATGAGTGTCGTGAAGTTTGCCACTTCTGTCTTAAGAAGTGTGAAATTGGCTTTGGAGAAATTTGTTACGGTTGTTTCCCTAATGGGGGGTGGGAGTGGGATGTGGATGTCTAGGGTGATTAGCTTGTGGATGAATCTGACCAACGAGGAGCTGACCTCTGGTGTGGAACACCGGCCACCCATGTTGCTGATGACCAGGTCTAAGATATTGCTGCCCCTGGTGGGGGTGTGGATAAGTTGATCCAAGGCATTGGAATTGATGATTTCTAGAAAACGTTGAGCAAAACAGTTGGTACATGAGTAGGTTTCCCAGTTAATGGTAGGGTCGTTGAAATCAACCATTATTAGAGTGTTGGGTTGTACCTTAATATTTTCCAGTGTATCAAGAAAAGAGGAGTGGGAATCCTGGGGCATGGTGGGGGGTCTATAGCAAGCTACAATCTGTATTGCAGTTTTGCCCAGAGTTAGTTGAACTTGGATAATCACGGATGCATTATGCTGAGCTACTAGCTTGGAGGTGTGGATATCCTTAAGGAATATGGACATGCCTCCACCTTTAGTGTTTCGGTCCAGGTTTGGTGGCCGAAAGGTGTGGTATGAATTATAGCCTGGTAATGCAGGGGTGCTCTCTGGAGCTTTGAACCATGTCTCTGTCACTGCACAGAT
Organism: Protopterus annectens; assembly: GCF_019279795.1. Taxonomy (NCBI): domain Eukaryota; kingdom Metazoa; phylum Chordata; order Ceratodontiformes; family Protopteridae; genus Protopterus; species Protopterus annectens. Next base: position 1,975,883,183 of record NC_056731.1, read on the forward strand.
GTCAATGTTCTCCATTTTAAGGAGTGCCTCGAGTGAGTGAATTTTGAGGTTTAGACTTCTAGCACTGAGTAGCATTACCCTCAGATTTTGTTTGCTTGTACCTGTTACGGTGGTGAATTTGTCATTTGAACCTTGCCTAAAAAAGGCACTATAGGGGTGGCAAGAGCCTTTGCCAGTATCCAGAATCCCAAGGGCGACAGGTGCAGGCCATCTCTGGCAAAGCAGTGTGGTTTGTCGATCATGTCATCCCAGGCAGACAGATACTGTATTCCCTTAGAATGACACCAGAAGCTTAGCCAATTGTTAAAATCAATCATTTTGTCCTTGTACTGTGGTATCATTCTGGGTGATGGCAGGATGCTACTCAGGGCTATTGTCATACCTGCCTGGGCTACAAGATCAGAGATCTCCTCCATGTCTCTTTTCATGTAGTCCAGGGAGGTACATCTCAGGTCATTCACACCAACATGGACAATGACAGAGTCATATTTGTACTTGTTGTGGAGTGACCTGAGTGCATGCATTATGTGGTGGATCCTGGCACCTGACAGGCAGCTGACAGTAACTTTCTCCTTGTTTATCCTGGTGAGTGGAACATCAGTGTGCCTGACTATAGAGTCACCTATGACTAGAGTGTTGGGTACGTTATGCTTTATGGGCTGTAGTTGAGTGGCACACTGAGTATGTTGGCTATGTGTCATTGGGGTTGTATTGGGGGTGGAGGTTGATTGCATTTCTGCTTTGGAGGTCTCTGTTGTTTGGGTAGATTTGTACTGAGAGCCTCTGTGAATGTAGCTGTGTGTTTTGTGCTTCTGTGTGTGTGTTTTGGTGGTGTAGGTTTTGAGGGACTATGTGATGATTGTGGTGTGGTGCAAGTGTTTACCTTCTCCTCTTGACTGTCTAGGCCAGTCTTTGGTGAAGAAAGCTTTGCTTCCAGTTTGGCTATATAAGTGCATCTCTCACAGGTCGTAGTGTTGGGTGGTAGGAGGAGAGGGTTGTCTGTGTACATGAGGCAATTGCTGCATTGTCCCAAGATGCCCAAATTCATCAGGTAGACAGGAGAAAACACTGAGAGCTGACCTTTAGACTTGCCTGAATAGGTGCTTATTTATTATTTACTAAAAACAGTTTTCCTCTAGACAAGTGAAGAAAGTTGATTGCTGTAGTAATTTGTAACTTATTTAGTCATAACATGATTTGCCATGGAAAACGGAATGTGCTGCAGTGGGACTCAAACTGGGAATGCCTGCTTGTAAGGCAAATGCTCTGCCCACTAAACTATTGCTATACTGCTTCATTTGCATATATCTTCCTTGCTATCCTCTTCAGCCATTTAAGCTGCATTAACCGCAGTTAAGCAATGGGCACACCCGCGCACCTATGGTTAGCTTTAATTGGATTCCTGAAAAAAAAAAAAGGGGTTTGCTTATTTTATATGTATTTCCTATCGCTGTTGTACATGTGGGGGAATGTTGCTGGGGATATGCAGACACCTATGAGTAGTCTTGCTCATTCCTTTGGCCTTTCTGCTCTTCTTCATTGCGGGGGCGTGTATATTCTGAGAACTCTGCTCTCAGACATGCCCACTGCACTCTTACATGCTCCATGTAAGATTAGGTGCTCAGGCAGCACACCTTCATTAATATGCATGGCACACTGCTGTCCTGCTCCTAAATGGCCGCTTCTGTGCAGGACTAAGCTATCCTGCATGGAAGATTAGTAAATCTGAGGGATTGTTTCCTCCACAGAAAAGTACTAGCATCAAAATCATTTCTACCTGAGCTGAAAAAAGTACTAGATGAGATTGTCACAATTGTCAATTATATAAAAATCAGGCTTTTAAATTCAAGATTGTTTGCAGCACTATATTCCTCAATGGAAGCTTCTCACATGCAGTTGCTCCTGCATAAAGAAGTTAGGTGGTTATCTCATGATCAAGTTCTATCAAGATTTTATGAACTAAAAAAGGAAGTTCTAACTTCTTTGACAACTCAACAATCTCAGATAGCACATTTTCTCAGTGAAGAGCTTTGGTGCAATAAAGTTGCATTTCTTGCTAATTTATTTCAACATTGAACACACCTAATAAAAGTATGCAAGGAGAGCGGGAAAATGTTCTTACTTCCACCAATAAAATTAATGCTTTCAAAGAAAAAGTAATGTTTTGGGAAGAAAGAATTAGAAAAGAAAATGCAGTACAAATGTTTGAGCTAACAAAAAGGTGCAAACCAGATGGAAATCTTATCGATCTAATTTTACAAACTTTAAGATTACTTAGTACAAATATTGAAAAATATTTTCCTTCAGTTGACATATCATCCATGGATTGGATAAGAGATCCGTTTCTCTTAAGTGCATGAAAATTGGAAAATTTAAATTTTACAGAAGAGGATGAGTTAACAGATATAAGAAATGACAGAGGAGTAAAGCTGAAACATTCAACAGCAGATACTACTTAATTTTGGTTATCTCTTAAAAGTGAATTTCCCAATATTGCAAAACAAACAATAGAAGCACTGCTTCCTTTCTCCACATCGTATTTGTGTGAATCAAGCTTTTCTGCAATGAATAATATTAAGAACAAGAATAGATCGTGGCTAGAAACCCTGGAAGATGACTTAAGAGTATGCCTGTCCAAAATCTGACCTCACACAAAACACATTCTAAAACAATGTCAGGCTCAGACGTCTCATTAAATATTAAATACAAGTAAAACAAGATGGAAAGAATTTTTAAATCAATCAAAATTATACCTGTTTTGTTGTCAGTTAGACAAAAAAATGTACTATATTTTTTCGTGTGTCACATGATTTTTGTAATTAGTTTATGTGTGCCATGAGATGAAAAAGGTTGAAAATCATTGTATTTATACAATTATACAACACAATACATTTAAGTATACCTCCTAAGAGATGCATGTTATACTACAGATTGCTGAAAGCAATCCTTGAAATGTGCATATATTACATATATTTGTGGTTGCAATTATACAGATTAAATTTACAGCAGGGATTTGTGCCACTGGTGTAGAGTTTTTAATTTAATGCAAAATGATTGAAAAAATAACAGCATTGTATAATTGTGAATTGTGGTAATTGAACACACAACCTCTGACTATGGTCTAATATTGGACTCTTACACTTGGTTTGTGCTACATACTAATGCATGCATATTTGCTTTTACAGTTGGGATATGCATGTTCAATTTTATTCAACTCTATAAAATACCAAAAAAGCTAGCTTTAACTTGTAATGTCACAGTAACACTTCTCTTGTGCTGCACACATATCGAGCACCTTGAGCCTGCCATTGAACTCAAGCTCCCTGGCAGCTAGGGGGAAAAAAGAACAGAACAGCATTATGCATGCCAGTCTTGCCTATATTAAGCTTTAAGTCTTACAAATACTCTCTTAATTTCATACTAACACTGATATGGGATGTCTGCAGTCTCAAGTTCCTCCAACCAATGGTTGACAGTATCCCTTTTCCCTCCTGTGCATTAAAATGATGCCTACATTGCTGTCTAGTATGCAAGATACCAGTGGCACTGGATACAACCTGAGCCAAACTATACCATGCCTCAGACTTGTAATGGGAGCCAGAATAGCCCCCTGCAGAAGATTTTGGCTGTGGTGCTTTAACAAGAGTCCAATAAATATCCTGGACTCCTGGACACCCTACCTCTGTGCCTTAAACCTGGCATCTCCCCCATTATCACTAGCCATGTCTACCAGCAGAACTAGAGCAATGGAGACTAATGATTTCTTGCCAATTCCAGTTATCATGTTTAATGGTAGTGTGCAAAGCAGAGCAACATGTTTGTGTGATGTTAAGCAGACAACAACAGTACCAAGCAATGAAGAATGAAATAATTGCAATTGGAAGGTTAATCTGACACTTGGCCTTAGTTTGAGGTGTGTCTATTGATGTAGCCTGGAAATATATATTGGAAATTAGAAAGTAACTGTTAGGTGAGTTAGATTTGCAGACATGCATTGGGGGCATAAATGTAATGACCTGACACATTTGTTTTTACCTTTATACACTGAGAACATTTTACACTGTGGGTTTTAAACCTAGGCATAAGGGACAAAATATTTTAATACAGAGTGTTGATTTTACATCCTTTCCATAGAAGAATACTGCTCAGACATCGTCAGGAATCATACATAAATACAGGTAACATGTATGTGTGTGACCTGAAAAGATTATTGAATATATGTGTCTTAGGCAATTGTGAATCCCATGGAAGTCGATAGCCAAATTATTCTTACAGAAATATAGTACATAGTATGCCCTCAGTCACACATCTGAAAATACAATAATGGTGTCTCATCCCCCATACATACATACATATTATTCATATCAGCTCCACTGTCTAAAGTGTCATAAGTGAGAGTGACTATAATGAGAAGTGGAACAACAGTAAAAGTATATGGAATATATATTTTGTCTGCTTCCTGGGTGGTCCAGCTGTACAGTTTGCACACTGCTTCATTTCACACAAACAAGAGAAGCACAGCCAGACCTCACATTTATTTTCCTCCTCTTCCTGTGATTGTGTTAAATAGTGCATCACACAAACACTGCCCCCAAAAAGATTAAAAAAAAATTAAAAAAGAAAAAAAAAAACAAGAAAGAAAAGAAAAAGAGGGACAAGTATTTGAAATGAGGAAAATCAGTCTCTAACATACACAATAGAAAATGTTGGTTCACATGAGATATTTCTATATGGGAGCTGGATTTCAACTCTCACTCCAATGAACCTTCAGAACACAGGGATGACTCCGTATCCCTCTTTGCCACACAGACATCTTTGTAGCAAGGAACTGAAATCATTCTGCATACAACCAACTGCAACATTTACAGTAATATGAAACCATACAACTGTTATTTGTACATTATTTTTGGATGTAGTGTACTAAGTGATCACACAACCAGTTATGGCTGTTACTTGCAAATATGCAGCTCTGTCTTGCCTCTCTGTGTTTTTTAGTTATTCTTCTCTTATCTGACCAGTAATCTGAGACATGCAGTCTGTAAGCCATTCTATATCATTGAACTTAAAATGTGTGAGGATGTTAAATGGAAATAATATATGCAGTTGCCAAAAAATGAAGGGGAGGTTGGATATTAATGAACAGAACCTGTGAATTGCACGCTGCTTACTTACATTTCCAGCCTTATATCTAACACTTTGTAAGTCTAACCTGACACACCCACTGGATGTAAGGCAGCCTGCAGTGCTGTTGTATTTTCCTTTTCCCAGCCAGTAATCATTCACAGTTGCAATCCATTAAAAATAAAGACTGATTGAGTGTCTGCACTATATTACATCACCACACTGTGCCAAGTATTTGGGATTCAGCAATTCTAATTAGTTCACAACTCATTTGCATCTTCACCATACTAAAAGCCCTGGATCCACACCATATAAAAAGGCAACCATGTGGCTAGGAAAACTGAAGGTGAGGAGACTTTTCTATGTGGCGAACACAAAACAGAAGCTATTACTTTAGGATATATCAACACAGAAGATTACTGAACTTGAGAATGTATGCTTGCATTTTCTTAGCTACATACTGCATATGCTGGAATGTAATTAAGAAAAGTTTAGAGCAAAGGCTTTCACTCTTTTATCTGTATGCATAATTTAGAAATGTACTGATGCCATGGGTGTGTCTGTCAAGGAATTTCACAGGTATGCATGAGTGGCGATACCTTAAAATAGAATGCTCTGGGATAAATCTGTAGACATGTTTCAGGGACAGTTCAATTGCTAGCACTTTTATAATTTCAAAGATGGTTTGTTTCAAAATGTGTAATTTGCTGGTTCTTGGGGGGGGGGGGTCAAAGCAGTTTTTCTGTTATGACACAAACAAGGATATGTTGCTATTGTTACTCTTCTTTTTTTTTTTTTGCATCCAGTCTGTTGTTCATTATTTCAAATCTCTAGACTGTTTTATGTTTCTCCAGTGGGTAATACTGAGGTGCTATCTTTTCTATTTTATCTGGGAGCAGTTATTTTGTAGTTGTATGATAGTTTATTAGCCTTCTACTGTCTTTTAGGACACCTACAACTATGCCACCCAGACACCTCAATCCTCAAAGACCACCTTTCACTGATGCTGACAATCAGGTTATCATTGATGCTTTTAGGCAAAATGGTGCCTTCCTGCTTGAAAGGAGATGGGAAAATATGTCATGCAGAATGTAGATTTGGTGGCAGATTGTTGATGTTAATTCCATGGGTGGCTATGGCAGGACATATGAGGAGTTGAGCCACAGAGCCTATGACATGATCACATCTGCATAGAGGACAGCAGCTGCAGTGGGCCATGATCAGATGGGTACTGGTGGAGGCGCCTACATAGCCACCACTAACATCAAATGAAGAGTTCCTGTTCACTGTCAGGGATCCTGATAGATCCCAGGAAAGTGCAGAACAGCATGTCCTCAACATCGGTGCAACTGTTTCAGGGACAGCAAGCATGTCACAGGAATAGCTTCCAGGTAGGCTTTTTTATCTCAATTGCTGAATACTGCTGTATAGTAAAACAATTTAAATCAATATGTCACTTCTAGTTTTTCTATATTTTTGGGAGAATTGAAGAGTCCTAAAGTTAACAAAACATTCTGATTGATTAGCTTAAGTTAGAGTTGTCATCCAACTTGTAGAAAGTATAGTTAACAGATATATAAAAGTGTAGAAATGTTACCCTCTTTGTTACTGTTAATTGTGGTGATGTTGTCCTTAGCTTTTGCTTAACTTCTTCCAGGACCATCTGTCCTGTAGAGGATATGCTCTTCTGTAGATGGTAAGTCAAACATTTTATGTCAGTACTGATAAGTAATTCAAAGAAATATTTTAGTGTGTGATGTTGATGTCAGGACTGTTATGTGTATTGCTGAACTGTCTAATAGTGGCAGCATTGTTGTTTTGCTAGCATATATTGGAGTATGGTAGGTTAGGCATTAATTGTTCCTGTGTTAGCTGCTTATTATCCTGACAGTGGAAGTGTAGAATTTCTGCCACCTGATGTCAGTGTATCAGCAGACTGATGATGATGGTGCCCAAACAGAGGCACAGTTGGGGGATGCAGAGGTTGAATCTGATGCTGAGGTTGACATACAGTCATCCCCTGCAATTCCCTCGGATACAGCCAGTAGGCCTATGCCTACCATTTCCAGTGATTCCTCAGATATTGGACAGGTAGAGGGTGAGATAATCAATCAGGGAAGTGTGGTTACTGCAGCTTCAGTGCCTATTGACTCTGGCCATAGCCAAACTGTGGGAAAGTTTAATGCAGGAGGGTTGTTAAGATTGCTTGGAGGAGGCCTGCGATCTACCCTCCACCGATGCCACTCAGTGTATGTTTATAGCCATCATAGAGGCACAGACATGTTCCCATAGATGCTCTAGAGAAATGCTTAGGGTTGTAGATGTGGCACAGGCTGACATGAGTGACTGCCTCCACCGTATTGTCGTTTCAATGGATCGGATGAATGACACATTGGAATGAGGGGTACCTGTGATGGAATGAACTTGTCTGTAATGGAACATCTGCTGGGAGGGGAACAACATCCTTAGGGTGTAGGTTAGCCACATCATCCGCTGTAAGCCAACGTGGCCATGTCCAATCACTCTCCCATAGTGGCACTACTTCCACTGGTCTGTCAGTGGGTGAGCTGTCCACACCCAGATATGGCAGGCCATGAGGTCATGCTCCTGGCCATCCTCATGAAGGGATCTCATCCAGTAAACATTAGTCACATTCAAGTAGCAGCAGTGCATCTGACTGTGAGCATGGATGTGCCAGTGCGACTCCTGACAGAGTCAGTTCTCATGGTCGTGGATGACAATGATGAACTGCCACCTCTACCAAGCATGGTTCACACCTGTCTGACATACTAAGATGTAGAGCTAACACAGAGTTTGGATGTGTTCATGCAGACAATCACACATCAGTTTCACCTGGATGACCCCTACAGACACACATACAATGGGTACATGGTTATTTCAGCTGTGCCACTTAAAACTCATTTTGTCTCTCTGTCCATTTGTTGCTTTATCCAAATGTCTGCCTGCTTCTCTTTCTTACTCAACCATACTCACCAATCTTTTGTGTCAGCCTAAGCTTCCTGCCCCCCCCCACAACATCCTTTGTAAGTGATGACAACTGTGCCATATCCCTGTTTTGTATCTTTTGGATTCAGGGATACATAAGCTTTGTGTCTGATGTTTAGGGTACATAGATAACTTAGTGCTTAGTATATCTGCATTTGTGATGTTGAACTGGTAATTGTACCTTTGACTTATATTTTTCTTACAAAGTTAGACAGTTGATAGCTTCAAAATTTCCCAACTTTATTTTGAATGATATTGTGAGGGTTGTGAAGTCTGAAACTTCAATGTGTATCATTACTTTCTTACTTCTCTCTTTAATGATTTTCCAGTACAAATGTATGGTGCTAAACTAAAGGCATGCAGTGAATGCAGCGATCAGCACTACTTTTAAGAGGTATGTCTGTGTGAATCTTTGATGACTGAGGCCTACTACTTAATAATGGACACATATAAGTCAGACACATATAAGTCAAATAATTATCTGTACAAATCTCCCACCTTTTACTTCATTACACTACCAAGTAATGAAATGCAAGGATATGCCACTCATTCCTATTATTACACAATACACTCCAGGTTCAGTACTTACCTTGTAAATGCAGCAGGTGCAAAATGTTTCGTTCGGGGTTTACTCTGTCTGATGCAAGCAGCACACAGTCAATACATGGGGAGATAAAGGTTGTGAGAATTGCCTGGCATCAATGTTACTATATGTATGTGCATAGGAGGAAGGTTTTAGGCCCTTTGGTTTTGAGTGAATGTGCTATGCATTGCCTCTTACCCAATGTGAGAGCATATTGAGCAGGCCTAAGTCTACCTACACCCACAGCAGCTGCTGGTTCATCCTCTGACTCCTCATCTGCATGTGCCTGTGGTGACCTTGGTATTAGTGGTGAAATCTGTACCCCTTCTGCTTCTTGATCCTGCTGAAGCTGTTTCCTCAGGATGATGTTGTGTAGCATGGTGCATACTGTGAATATTTTAGTACATGTCCATGGATTGTACTTTAGGGCTCCCCCAGATGTATCTATGCACAGGAACCACAACTTCAGCAGCCTAATCACATGCTTTATGATATTTCTGGTTTGAGTGTGTACCTCATTATGCTGTTCTTCAGCAGATGTGTGTGCATTTCTGATGGATATCATTAGCCACAGTTCCAGTACATAACCTGCATCCCCCAGTAAATGACCCTGTGGGATATCCTCCCCAGGTGAACATCTGATATAGTTGGGAGGTGTGCCAGATATGTGAGTCATGGTAACTGCCACGGTTGCCAGCAGACACATTCAGGATGATTCCCTTGGCATTACATATGACTTGGCAGTTAATAGAATGGAAGCCCTTTCTATTTATGTAGAGCCTTCCCTGTTCCCTGAGTGGTGCCTTAATTTCTATATGTATGCAATCTATGGCACCCAATACTTCAGGGTAGTGTACTACAGGGTAGAGCTCCTGCATATTTATGGACCTATCGTCAGGAGTATGGGGAAAATATATGTGGTGACTGACATATAGGAATATAGCATTTAGGAATTGATGGAGGATCATGAATTCTGATGCCTGTGACAACCCAAACATGTTTCCTAGGGGTCTCAGAAAGGTACCTTTAGCTAAGAGTGCTATATTTACCTTTGTCTCCACTGGGAAGGATTCCCCTTGGTTTGCTCTGGCTCTGAGTTGAGGATAACAGATGTTGCAGAGTTCCTGTAGTGTGTATGTATCCACTATGCAGTGCTCTATAATTTCCACATCATGTAGGTTATGATAAGTTAAATGGGATCTGAAAACTCTTCTTCTTCTTCTTGGCCTTGGTCTGTTAGCAGCTGCAGCAGCATACACTTCACCACATGGATTAAAACAACATCAGCCCCTAACATTGTTTCTGTATAGACTCCTTTACATGGCTGTACTGTATTCCAATAGGTTTTGGAATTCACAGGGAAAATCTGCACTCAGTTACACGGTTGATTTATAGCTTGTTGATTAGCTCCTCCAGCTTGGATTGGTTGATTAGCATACCGTTCAGCTGCTTATGCTGTAATTAGAATGACATGGTGTTTAACTTGTTTGTACAGCAGTGTGCACCACTTACTATACCCAAAACAGTGCATTACCACCACAACAAGCACATAGTGTAAATGGACTGTGTAGGCTTTATTGAATCAGGCTGCATGTTTTTAATTTTATTTGTAACATTCTGGCTTTAGAACTGTAATTTCAGATCTGTGTGTGTGTGTGTGTGTGTGTGTGTGTGTGTGTGTGTGTGTGTGTGTGTGTGTGTGTGTGTGTGTGTGTGTCAGAATACTATTTTCTCAATTCTTTGAATTCTTTACTTAGATTTCTAGCTGTAGAATTCTGCATTTAGGATTCTTACGGTAGAAGTCCATGTTTATCATTTTATGTTTAGAGTTCTAACTATTAAGATCAAATAGAGCAAGTCCCAAAACACTGGGAAATTGTGTGTGATTTGTGAAAGTATATACTAAGTCAAAAATCACTGCATCAAGGAGAAGTATCCCATCTTTAATTTACAGAATCTCACAATGAGTATATATTGCAGTCTGGTATTGTGGAATGCAAGGGGGCTTGCCACCTGAAAACATGCTTTAGTGTGCAACAGTGAGTCTCATACCTCACTGTTTTACCTGAAGAAGCATATTTAGCTTTTCATAGCTTCAGAGCTGACTTTGTTTAGTCTCATAACTCCAATAAGGCATCAAAAGTCTGCCAGTAAAATTCTTTGTTTTCATTTCTGAGTAGAAGTCTGTTTGTAATAATATTTGTAATGAGTTATCTGTATAGAATTCTAAATATTCTGTATTCCAATTTCCATAGTCAAATGCTATCAGTAGAATTTTCTCTGAAGAATTCTGTTTATAGAATTTCAACTAACATTATGTGCAGACTTGTATCTATAGAATTTTGTTTAAAATCAGACTGTTGAATTATTAGCGTAGAATTCTCTTGGTAGAGTTCTACACTTACTATATATAGAACTCTGTGTTTAGAATTCTTTCTTTTGAATTGTGCTTAGGAGTTTTGCTTTAAGGATTCTGGGAATGAAGTTCAATCTGCAGACTTCTTTGTTTGCAACCCTCCTTGTAGATTTCAGTGTGAAGAAATCTATCTCCAGAATTCTGCATTGATAATTATGTCGATATAATTTAGTGTTTAGAATTGCATTTGTAAAGCTCTGTGTTTAGAATACCAAACTGCCAAACTGAGAGCTATAGATTCAAAGGCAAGAAACCAGCTAACAAAGACCAACTGTTAAGAAAATTTATTGTCAGAAAAAAATTAAATGCTTTCATCGAATATAACATAAGAGGTCTTCAGAATTAAAACATGTAAATCAGCTCCAATTTCAATAACCCTCTCTCTAATCACAAGTATTAAAATCATCCAATCACATTAAAACTTAACACATTATTGAAAAATCCACCCTTATTAACTTTTGGAATGGACTTGCAACCATTTGCTGGGAAATCAAAGACACATCTATTGGCCAAATTTATTGATGTTAAATTTTTTTAAAATGTTTAACACTTTTTGAAATCTTTGTCAGGATTCCAGGGATTTTTTACACAAGAAAGATGTGAAGTTTTCAGAGTCAGTGATTTTTTTTACTGTGGATGTGGTTAATCTCTTTAATGTTATACCTCATGCAGAAGGGTTACAGTTACTTTATGAATTTTTTGTGGCTTCTGCCAATTTTGAAAATGATGAGATTAATACATTGCATACCCTTATGGAAATTGTGTTAACCCACAATTTTGTGTTTTTAGGCAGTATTACTTACAGAAAAAGGGGGTGGCAATGGATGCATCCTGTGCCCCCACCTTTGCAAATATCATCATGCTACAATGGGAAAAAGAACACATATTCAACAAATTTCAACCACCCCTTGCTCACTATACATCTGTTATCTGGATGATATATTTATTGTGTGGGAAGCAGGTTTAACTAATTTAGAATCTTTTGTACAATAATTGAATGGTATGTCTAGCTTTTTGAAATTTACACATTCTTAAAATTCCTCACACAGTAGCTACTTGGATGTAGATATTACCAAAGATAGTATCCAACAAATGATTACTAGTAACACTTTTAAAAAGCTACATACTTGAATAGTATGTTACATTATAGTAGTTGCCATCCTAGGTTTCAAAAGAAGGGTAATCAGTTTATTTGATTGGCACATATGATTTCAGAAGACAACATTTTTCGATATAAAGTGACACATTGACCTCTGTGTTTTCAGTCAGAGGATATCCTTCCAGTTTAATAACAATTGCTTATGAGGAAGTCAAAAATAAAAGAGAAAGTGGAATGTACATCCCTATTCTTAGATCTTGAGATACTTTTATTTCAATTAAAGTAGACAGAGAAGACAGGTCCAAATTTATAGATAGTATTGTAACTAAATTCACTGTAAACATTCGAGGTATATGTGATATATTAAAGTCCAACTGGCAAATGTTTTCCTGTTCTTGTTTTTTTAGCCTTGATGTGATTGTAAAAAATAATAGAGGTGGTTTGTGGGATGATTTATTAGAGCTTTCTGAACTCAGTTGGCAAATTAAATTAAACGTATGGTCTCATCCAGGTCTAAATGATGGAGTTTCTTTGGGTGGTGTTTTAAGACTATGTTCATATGATGTTTGATCATTATTCATATCCATGATTGTTGTTATTTTTAATATTAGTGAAGTTTAAAAGTTAATAAGGGTGGATTTTTCAATGGTGTGTTAAGTCTTAATGTGATTGGGTGATTTTAATACATGTGATTAAGCAGAGGGTTATTTAAACTGAAGTTGATTTACATGTTTTAATTTTGAAGAAATGTTATGTTATATTCGATGAAAACACTTATTTATTTATTTTTGTGTGACAATAAATTTTATTAACAGTTAGTCTTCATTGGGTGTTTTTTAGCCTTTGAATATGTGCATAGAATTCCATCTGCTAAATTTTATTTGTAGAATTCCATATGAAGAATTATTTTGTTTAGCATACTTCATATACAATTCCATAATAAAATACCAGACATAAAATTCTAGATGTAGAAAGAGAATTCTGTATTCATAATTCTAAACATAGAATCATGTGTTAGAATTTTTGTTCAGAATTCTGTGCGTCAAACTAAGAATTCAAGCAGTAGAATTATTTCAAAAGACGTTTGTGTAATTATGTGTTTAGATTTCAATCAATAGAATTTATATTTGTAGAGTTCTACATGTGGAATTCTGTGCCTGAACTCTGTATATAGAATTACATGCTTAAAACCATAACTATAGACTTGTGCATTTAGACTTATGATTGTGTAATTATACCATGCATAACTAACTACTGTGAAGAAGGGCATCACATATACATCCAGTTTGTATCTATATCTATATTTATATCTATAGCTATTGATTGAATCATGTTATTTATTTATTTATTCAGTTAGTTCCATAGTTTTGTTATTATGGTTTTCTACTGGCTAATCCATTACTTTTCTCAACAGTAGCTTATACTACTTACAGCAGTCCTGCTGATCATGTGTATATCATAACTTCAGTAAAACAAGCTTCAAAAGTTGATGTCTTTGATAAAGACAACCCAGTGAAAATGCTGTTTCACTCATAAATATTTAGACTGTTATTCCTATTGCCACATCTTTCTGCTAGAATAAGTCAAAATTGGAACTGCTATGCCGCAATTAGTCTGCAAAATGTAGGTCCTGGTTAAAAGAAACCTTATTAGTGGGTTGCCAAGAATAAATCTTGTCATGATTATAGAAATTCTCAAAATAGCTTGTAGTTTCATCCACCGCCTATTACATCTCTTATATCTCAGTAGTTTTAGCACTGACTTAAGTAAACAATAAGAGGTCACTATAGGGTGATGTAACCAATGAGAATTAGGATCATACTCAGTTCAAAACATCTATGCGCATTTTTGTGACTAAGATAAATAGGTGGAATGGTGGAGACAGCATTTGTTGTTTGCAAGTTTAAAATAGATAGGTATGACAAGTATATTTGATTTGGTAGACAGCCAGTACATTAAAGCTCAGCAATCTTTTTAACTGTTATTAGTCAAATGGATTTCAGTATGAACTTATTAAAGATGTTACGAACAGTAGCCTAACCTTTGGTTGACTCATGCTACTTTGAACTGCAGTATGTCATACACAAATGGTTGAATATCAAAGTTAGCAATCACTGAAGAAAGTGAGAGCAAGAACATTGCAGTAACAGTAGATAAGAACAGTGACGGAAGCATCTCACTGGTAACTCAGGATTAATAAAACAATAATACATAAAGCAAAGCAAAGTACAGCAACATACAGAAACAAAGTCCCTACTGGAGAATTACAAAACCAAAAAAATCTCCTTTCCACCACTGTGATCATTTTAGCGACAGGTCCATGGTATGGCAAACATGGGGGAAAAAATAGCTCTGCAAAATTCAAACCACAGACAGCAGTATCTAAAGTCTGTTACTCACACCACTAAACCAATGAACAGCTGACTAGTGTGAGTTGCAACAGTGTTTCTTAGCTTATTATGGTATATGCTCTCCGATGCCACCTTGCTGTCCATTTATATTTTTATGTTTATGTTCTTTCTGTCGGTTTCTTCATATATATATATATATATATATATATATATATATATATATATATATGACTATGCTCATTTTATACCTTATGTATTGTACATCACCATCAGGATATAGTTGTGTACACATCCCTTTGCCCTTAGCACTAAAATTTGTAAATAATAGCTTTATAAACATTCAAGAGCTCACCTTCCTTCCCATCAGTATTTCTTCATGCAACTTGTTAGACACTTTATCTGCAAAAATCTTCATTCAACATAATTTCATGTACCTAAACTGTGCTAGTCCTCTGCTCCAAAGTGAATATTTCACCATATCACAGATTGCTAGTTTATTATTATTTAGCATAAATTAAGGAAAAAATTATACTAGCATGACACATATTTCCTTAGACACAGCAGATTTCAACTTAGAGGATACATGCTTAAGTCTTAATGTGGCTGCTGAGTGAACATATTGAGAAATTGTTTGTGATCATGATATCTAAAGCTATTTTGTTTGTAGTTAAACTATATTCAGTTAGTCTAAGGCTATCCTTGTTATGTTTTTTTCTATGCTGTTTTAAATGTTCGGCTTCCTCGTCTTTCTAGGAAATTTCCTTTTCCGACACAATTTTCATTCTCAGTGTTAACATGGTTGCTCGTAACAACATGGCTTCTGCTGATACTTTAGTAAATCTCATCTAATTTCTGATTAATTCAAAAGCCTCTTCATTCATTTTATGGTCATTTTTATGCATTACCATCTTGCCTGCATGAGTTTGACACCATCAAAAACTCAACAAACCCCACCCATGTAGACAAGATGATTTTAAGATGCTTAACTTATACACTAATATTACTAATAAATATGAGCCTTTATAAAGGAGTCTAGCCAGCTTTATGGAAGGAATCAGAAATGAGATTTTTAAATTGCCACTGACCACTTGATTAATGCTCAGAATGTGAACACTGAAAGATTGTTTGCTACCTGTTACTGCAGTTACATTTAAAAAGTAAGAATGTGGGTTTGCTGCACTGTCCTTAACTTCTCCCTATTCTCCAAATCTGTGTGATGTCAGAGTTTATATATAGTTCACAGGTTCATAGGTTCATAGGTCGGTGCTAGGCTATCAGCCTTAGGGCCTTTACAAGCCTATCCAAAAAGGTACCATGGCTTTCACCACCCAAGAAAATTATTTTCCTGTGCCACTGTCGAGAAGACCCACAGAGGTGATCCCCAGGGTGAATTTCCTATTTCCCATCCAATCATCAAGATTTTTCTTGAAGAGTGCTAATGAGGAGCTTTATTTGATATAGACAGGTAGTTTGTTCCAGAGTATGGGAAGTCTCTGGGACAGGAATCTAACCCTCTAGCATGTTCTGTTTATTGTGGTGACAAGGTTTAGGTCCCTAGAGCATGTTCCTCGGAGGGATTGGGATTTCTTTAAGTGGAGCATGTCCAACAGCTCTGGGTTTGACATAGCCTTGTATGTTAGGCAGAGATCGCCTCTGAGTAGGTGATATGCGATGGAGTTTTTTGAGATGGTCTGCATAGGGCATCTGTTTGAGGCTAGTAATCCTCTTTGTGAGGTATTTTTGCAGCCTTTCCAGTTGTTGTAGATGTCTTGTGAGATACACACCAAAAGGGGCATTGTACTCTATAATGGGTCTAATGAGTGACGAATAGAGGGAACAATGACATCTTTTTTCCTGGATGAGAAACCATTTGTGATGAGGTGTGCCACGTAGAAGGATTTCCTGACTACTGTGGTGATGTGATTATCAAAGGACAGGCTACTGTCCACCTCTGTCCCAAGGTCTCTTATCACACTTTTGGTGTTAAGTAGACTACCACCTTTGTGGTAACTCATGGGTACAGAGTTTTCACCAAAGGGGATGACAATGCACTTTTTGGCATTGAGCTTCAGGCCATGGCTTTGACAACAGGCATCTGTCTCAGTGAGGCCCTTTTGTAGGATGTCCACATCATTAGGAGTTTCAATTGTGGCTCCTAGTTTGCAGTCATCTGCGAACTTCATTAGGCAAAGACCTTCTGTTTTAGCCTATACTTCAGAAAAGTAGATACCAAACAGGAGAGGACCCATGACTGAACCCTGTGGTACTCCACTTGTCATTGGTCCGAAGTCGGATTTGGAGTCTGCTACTTTCACAGTGTGGGTTCTGTCAGTGAGCCAGTTGGCAACCCATCTTGTGACATAGGGATTTATACCTAGTTTAGTGAGTTTATCTATCATTCCAGAGTGGGAGATGGTGTCAAAAGCCTTGGCGAGATCTAGATAGGTTATGTGAACCACCTTACCCTCATCTACGGCTTTGGTGACTGCTTCAAAGAAGTCAGTCAGGTTTAGGAGACATGATCTGCCTTTTACAAACCCGAACTGGGTTGGGTCCAGAGTTTGGAGATTACTAATGTCTTTGTTTATAAGTACCATGATGATACATTCCATGGCCTTGTAGACTAGGCTCGTTAGGCTGATGGGGCGGTAGTTCCCAGGTTCCGTGGTGGTTCCCCCTTTGTGGAATGGAATAACCATCACTGTGCACCATTCAGTGGGCATAAAGCCTGAGGTGAGGCTATGATTCAACATGGTGCTTAGGTGGGGTGCCAGTTAATTCTGTAGTTCATGTAGAATACTGCCTGGGATGTTGTCAGGTCCCATGGATGCTGTGTTCTTTGCTTTGGAGAGTATGGTTTTTACCTGTGCAACTGTGATTACAGGAACTTTGCATTCTTCTGGTATAGAGATGGGCCATTTAGGGGGTGGGGGGGTAGCACTGAACCTATCTGCCAGGATGTTGGCAGTATCAGTTGGTTCTGTATATTTAGTGCCATTGTGCTGTAACTAAGAGCAGATCTGAGAGTTGCCATTCAGATTCTTGACATAGCTATAGAATGCTTTGTGGTTGTCTTTGGAATCAGTGATGATTTTGTTTTCATAAATAGCTTTGGATGATTTTATGAGGGATCTCAGCTTCTTACTGAGGCTGACCAGGGAGTTCTTCCAGTCATGGGATTTTACTCTTTTTTTGCAACAGTTTCTTTCTTCTGCTATAGAGTTTGTTTATAGCAGGGGACCACCAGATTGGCTTCCTTTTTTTAGAGGATAACATCTTGGTTCTGTTAGGGAAAGCACGATCCATGCACTCTTGTAAGTGCTTATAAAGTGCATTTGTGTAGGATTCAGCAGTCATACGGCTATTGTCCATCTGCATAGGTGTTGTGAAGTTTACCAATTCTGTCTTAAGAAGTGTGAAGTTGGCTTTGGAGACATTTTTTCGGTGGTTTCCCTAATGGGGTTTGGGGGTGGGATGTGGATGTCTGGGCTAATTAGCTTGTGGTCGGATCGGACCAAAGAGGAATTGACCTCTGGTGTGGGACACCGGTCGACCATATTGGTAATGACCAGGTCTAGGATAACGCTGCCCCCAGTGGGGGTGTGGATAAGTTGATCCAAGGCATTGGGATTTATGAATTCCAGAAAACGTTGAGCAAAAGATTTGGTACAAGAGTATTTTTCCCACTTAATGGTGGGGTAGTTGAAACCACCCATTATTAGGGTGTTGGGTTGTACCCTAATATTTTCCAGTGTATCAAGAAATGAGGAGTGGGAATCCTGTGACATGGTGAGGGATCTGTAGCAAGTTACAATTTGGATTGCGGTCTTGCACAGAGTTAGTTGCACTTGGATAATCTCGGATGCATTATGCTCAGCAACTAGCTTGGAGGTGTGGATATCCTCAATGAATATGGGCACACTTCCACCTTTAGTGTTTTTGTCTGGATTAGGTGGCTGAAAGGTGTGGTATGAATTATAGCCTGGTAATGCAGGGGTGCTCTTTGGAGCCTTGAACCTGGTCTCTGTCACTGCACAGATGAGGATGTTCTCCATTTTAAGGAGTGCCTCGAGTGAATGCATTTTGAGGTTTAGATTTATAGCATTGAGTAGCATTACCCTCAGATTTTGCTTGCTTGTACCTGTTACGGTTTTGAATTTGGCATTTGAACCTTGCCTTTAAAAGGTACTATAGGGGTGGCAAGAGCCTTAGCCAGTATCCAGAAACCCAAGTGCAACAGGTGCAAGCCATCTCTGGCAAAGCTTTGTGGTCTGTCGATCATGTCATCCCAGGCAGACAGATACTGTCTCCCCTTAAAATGACACCAGAAGCTTAGCCAATTGTTGACATCAATCATTTTGTTCTTGTACTGTGGTATCATTCTGGGTTATGGCAGGATGCTACTCAGGGCTAGGGTCATACCTGCCTGGGCTAAAAGATTGGAGAGCTCCTCCATGTCTCTTTTCATGTAGTCCAGGGAGGTATGTCTCAGGTCATTCACACCAACATGGACAATGACAGAGTCATATTTGTACTTGTTGTGGAGTGACCTGAGTGCATGTGTTATGTGGCGAATCCTGGCACCCGACAGGCTTCTGACAGTAACTTATAGGTTCATAGGTTCATAGGTTGGTACTAGGCTATCAGCCCTAGGGCCTATACAAGCCTATCCATAACAATTCCCTGGCTATTTCTTCCCACACTATTTACTTCCCTGGACCCTTGTCTAGCAGGGTGACTGACGTGATCCCCGGGGTGAATTTCCTTTCTCCCATCCAATCGTCAAGGTTCCTTTTGAAGAGGACCAAAGAGACACTCTGCTTGAAATGTATGGGCAATCTATTCCAGAGTCTGGGGAGTCTCTGGGTCAGGAACCCATCCCTCCAGCATGTTTTGTTTATTGTGATGACACGGTTTAGATCCCTGGAGCGTGTGGCTCTGAGGGATTGGGATTTCTTTAAGTGTAGCATGTCCAACAGCTCTGAGTTTGACATGTCCTTATATGTTAAGCAAAGATCGCCTCTGAGTAGACGATATGCAACAGAGTATAGCTGGAGTTTTTTAAGGCGGTCATCGTAGGGCATCTGCTTTAGGCCTGTGATTCTTTTAGTGAGAACTTTCTCCTTGTTTAGCCTGGTGAGTGGAACATCAGTGTGCCTGAGTATAGAATCACCTATGACTAGAGTGTTGGGTACGTTGTTTTGCCTTATTGGCTGTGGTTGAGTGGCACAATGAGTTTATGGGCTATGTGTCATTTGGGTTGTGTTGGGGGTGGAGGTTGCATGTGTTTCTACTTTGGTGGTCTCTGTTGCTTGAGCAGATGTTTATTGAGAGCTTCCATGAATGTAGGTGTGTGCTTTGTGTTGCTATGTGTGTGTTTTGCTGGTGTAGGTTTTGAGAGACTATGTGATGAGTGTGGTGTTGTGCAAGTGTTTACCTTCTCCTCTTGACTGTCTAGTCCAGTCTTGGATGAAGAGAGCTTTGCTTCCAGTTTGGCTATATAAGTGCATCTCTCACGGGTTGTAGTGTTGGGTGGCAGGAGGAGAGGGTTGTCTGTGTACATTAGGCAATTGCTGTATTGCCCCAAGATGCCCATATTCATCAGGTAGACCAGAGAAAACACTGGGAGATGACCCTTGCACATGCCTGGATAGGTGCTTATTTATTAAGTACTAAAAACTGTTTTCCTCCAGACAAGTGAGGAAAGTTGAGTGCTGTAGTAATTTGTAGCTTATTTAGTGCTTACAATGAGTTCTGAACAAGTGCTGAGCTAAAATAAACAGATTTAAGTGCTAAAACTAAAACACTGGCTAGTTAAAAAGGGAAAATTTGAAGAGCAGACTTTATGGCACCAGGAATAGTTTAACCCTAGCTAAGCGGCAATGCATAAAGTGTATTTTTTTTTAATATAACAGTAGCAAATGAGCAAACTTATTAAAACAAATTAACCAATAAAAAGCTAAAAACTGAGCCTTGTTCCAGCAGTCTTCGATGAGACAAGCTCTAACTGCACACTCTTGCCACTAGGGTGCAGGGGAACCTTCTCTAAAAAAAGATTAGTGCTCAAGTTATACAAACAAAGCTAGATTCAGCAGGTCTGAACTTAGTCTATGCTACAGCAAACAAGGCGTACCAATTTCAGATAGAAACAGTTCAAATAAGCAGGCACAATAACCCTTTAACCAGAAACTCCCAGCTCAGAAAGGCAGAATCTACCCTCTCCTCCCACAAGAGTGCAGACCACACCTTCTTAAAATGTACAATAACTGGCCCGAAGCCCAAGTGCTTAAACCAGAACTAATACACTCCTAGAATAATAGACACTAAGCCTTCAATCAGCAACTCACACCTTAGAAGGATGTAAGCTACTTGTCCTGCCACAACAGTGAAGACCACATACCTTCTTAATGTAAAACAACTGGTCTGAAGCCCAAGTGCTTCAACCAAGGGCTTAGAATAACAGTTATAATTTAATCAGGCTACTAACAAGCAGTAATAAATGCAGCAGAATAAACACAATAAAGTAGGAAGGAACGCAGATACAGTAAAAGCAGATGAATAAAGTGCAATTTTTTTATATAGCAATAGAAAATGAATAAACTGATTTAAACAAGTTACCCAATTAACCAGTAAAAAGGCTCAAAACTGAGCCCTGTTCCGACAGTCTTCAATCAGACAAGTTCTAACTGCACACTCTTGCTTCTAGGGTGCAGGGGAACCTTCTCCAAAAAAGATGGCCTGGATTAGTGCTCAAGTTATACAAACAAAGCTAGATTCAGTATGCCTGAATCTAGTCTAGGCAATGGCAAACAAGGCGCAACAATTTCAGAAAGAAACAGTTCAAATAAGCATTCACAATAATCCTTTAACCAGAAATTCCCAGCTCAGAAGGGCAAAATCTAACCTCTCCTCCCACAAGAGTGCAGAGCACAAACCTTCTTAATGTAAAATAACTGGTCTGAAGCCCAAGTGCTTAAACTGAAAGGCTTAGAATAACAATTACAATTTAATCAGGCTACTGCCAAGCAGTAATAAATGCAGCAGAATAAATACAACTGAGTACTTTCAATAAGAGGCAAAAGCTAAATAAAGTGCATTTTTTAAGTAAAGTGCAAGGAAAGAGGAAGGAGGAGCAGAGGTTAAGAACCTAAGTGGGTTGGTTTTCTCAGATGTTCTCTTTGTATTAATTAGAGTGAACACCAGACTGACAGGGGTGTCCCAGATCAAATTTACAGTAGGGGCGGGCCACTGCAAAGCCATCAATTATAACAACACCACAAGAATAGGATGGGAGGGAAAAAAACAGTTTCAGGACAGATGAGAAACAGATGCCAGAAAATATATAAAATAATTCAGTCAGGCAAACAATAATTCAGTCAGGCAAAATTAAGACAATGCAAAACTCTGAAAGGTTAAAATGCCAAGAAATATACTTATCAATCAGTGATATATTTCCAGATTGTTTGAGAAGCACACCAGCCAGAACACAAGGAATTTCCAACAGTGTATCATTTCTCAAGGTAGGTTTGATTAAAAGAAAAACAGTAGGCACAAATGACTGACAGCCATTTGAATGAAAAGCCATTTCATCAAAAACATTTATACTATATATATATATATTTATATATGGATCTACTTCAGAAGCTTGAAATTTCAAAGCTTCGAACGTCAAATGGCCGAAACCATGAGATCGAAGTTTTGAAACTTTGAAAACATAATTACAAATAAATAAATAAATAAATATTTTTTTTTACATTTTTGCAGAGTGGCAAGCCCCCTTGCACCCAAACATCCTCTGCTAATTAAACATACCGACTCCAAGATCTCACTACAGTGAGGAAAATGGTAAATATCCTGTTCCACATTGTACAACAACCTCCACTCAAAATGTTCGAAGTTTTTAAACTTTGATTTATGGTCTTGGTGTTTTGAAGTTCAAAGTTTTGAAACTTTGAGATATTATAGGTTCATAGGTTCATAGATTCATATTAGGCTATCTGCCCTAGGGCATTTATAAGCCTAGCCAGAGTGTGTTTGGCTTTCACCACCCATTTTAAATTAATTTTGCTATGCCCTTTTTCGAGGTTAGTATACTGTGCCTCTGTCTAACAGTGACACAGAAGTGATACCCGGGGTAAACCTACAATCTCCCATCCACTCATCAAGATTCCGGTTGAAGAGAGTCAATGAGGGACTCTGCCTAACCTGGACTGGGATTTTATTCCAGA
>NC_056731.1:1975910986-1976060986 GCF_019279795.1 Protopterus annectens
GGGGAGGTGCCGTACTGCAAAGAAAAGAGAACTGTCACAGCAGAACAAAGCAAATGCAGTAGATCAGCTACATAACATATTTCACTACACAATCCTGGGTTGGGAAAGTACAAAACAAGAAAGCCGGCAGCTGGATGCATGCCTGACAATGGGAGGGGAATTGGGTTGAAAAGTGAAGTAAAGGGCAATAGATGAATCATGGCAGCCAAGTGTAATTCAATGCCAAAGGCCCCACAATAGCAGTACCTGTTGTAAAACCCATAATTAAGATACCCTGCAGCTGGAATTGCACATACACACCCAATTACACCAGCAGCATCCATAGTACTATTGTATAAAGTGTGAAACCACCTCACACACACTTGTGTATTCCCAGACACTTTGCACCATTTGTGTATACAGATGGGGAACTTTTAATATGTACATGTTAGGGGCTGCCATAGCTTTGATTCACCAGCATGTGTTGGAGACTGAAGGTGGTGTGGAGGATGATGCTGACAACCATCTCAAGCACTGGAGGAGGAGAAGAGTGTTCAGACCCAGGGTAACCTACCAGGAGCTACATGATCTGGCGATAGTAGAGCATTACAGGGTGGACAGGGACACCATACAGCAACTTGTTGAGCTATGCCGGCCATGCCTCAGAGCCAGAAATAACAGAGGGGAACCCATCCCAGAGGACACAAAGGCATGTGTAAGCTTGAGAATACTAGCCACAAGTACCTTTCAAAGGCCAACTGGGGAAATCATGGGGATCTCACAGGCATCAGCATCCAGGGTAGTCCACCAGTTCCTGAATGCCATGTTACCACATGCCAATGAGCACATATACTTCCCCCGAATGCAGGAGGAGTTGGCCAGCAATATGTGTCTCTTCCACCATGTGGCAGACTACCCGGAGGTACTGGGTGCAATAGACTGCACGCACATACACATCAAGTCACCCCCTGGTGAGCAGGGTAGGTGCTACATAAACCACAAGGGATACCCCTCCATCAACTGCCAGGTTGTGTGCAATGCCCAGGGCATTATCATGGATGTGTGTGCTGGCAGCCCTGGAAGCTATCACGACTCCCACATTTGGCATGCCTCACAGCTGTATCAGGTATTTGCCAGGGGGAGATCCCATCTGGCCAACTGGTGGGCGATGCTGGCTATGCACTGGAACCGTAGATGATGACTCCCATCAGAAATGCACACACACCCATGCAAGAATGCCATAATGAGGCACACACACAAACCAGAATCATCATAGAGTATGTGTTTGGGATGCTGAAATCATGGTTCCATTGCTTGGACATATCTGGTGGAGCCTTGCAGTATTTTCCAGGCATGTGTGTCCACATCTTCATAGTATGTGCCATGCTACACAATATGATCCTGCGGAAACAGCTGCTGCAGGGACAGAATGGTAAAGGCCCTCACAGCCCACCACCATTGCCAAGGGCCCCACAGGCACAGAGGGACTCAGACTACAAACACCCTGTGCCAGCCCCAGTAGGCAGACGGAGGCATGCCCAGTATGCCCATGTCTTGGCAAAGAGGGAACGTATAGCACACACACTGATAGTGTGGGCACCTATGGACTGACACCCTTCTCCACCTGCACACACAGTAAACATGGATGGCACACACACACGACCACCTGTAAATTGTCATGTATAGGTGGTCTACTGTGTGCATCCTACATAGGCAACCCTCAACTATTGTACACACAATTGCCATTGGCACAAGGTAAGTCAATACCTGAACAGTAAATTAAGCTATCAGCATGTGTCGATACTGTATGAATAGGTTCATAGGTACATAGGTAGGTACTTGCCTAACTGCCCGAGGCCATTCATAAGCCTAGCCAAAATGTGTCTGCTGTCACCACCCCATTGATTAACTAACTGACCCTCTGTGGAGCAGAGCCAATTGCGGGATCCCTGGGGTGTATCCACTGTTCCCCACCCACTCTGCAAGGATTCCCTGGAGTGTTATTGAGGGGCTCCATATAATGTAATCAGGGATGTAGTTCCAAAGCATGGGGAGTACCCATGACAGAAATCTGTCACTCCAGCATCTTCCAGTTATGGTTGTGGCAAGGTGTAGCTCATTACAGTGTGTGGCTCACTGTGACATGGATTCCCATAGGTGGAGCATATCCATTAAGCATGACTTGGGCATGGCTTTGTTGACCAGCAAATATCATCTCTGAGTAAATAAGATGCCACTGAGTAATGCAAGAGTTTATGCAGTCTAGCAGCATAGGACACATGTCTGAGGGCATTATTCCTCTTGGCGAGGTACGTTCATGGCCCTTCCAGCTGTTGGATGTGTCTTCTGAGGTACATCCAAAATGGGTTATCATACTCTATGATGGGATTGATGAGTGATGAGTAAAGGGGCACAATAACCTCAGTCTGTTTAGATGTGAACCCTTAAGTAATCAGATGGCCTACATAGATGGATGTCCTAACTACTTCACACATATGATTGCCAAAGGAGAGATCACTATCAAATGTAGTCCTCACATACCAATTACGTCATCTGAATTATAGTGTCTGCCACTCATGTGTTAATATGTGTGTGTGTAGTTTCCCAAAATGGAATGACCATGCAGTATGTGGCCTTTAGCTGGAGGCCATGACTCTGACACCCTGTGTTCGTCTATGTGAGGCCCCTTGAAGGATGTCTGTGACAGCTGGACTGTCATTTATGGCTCCCAGTTTGCAGTAATCACCAAACATGGTCTGCTGTAGTCCACCTGTGTTAGCCCATACCTCTGAGAAGTATATGGCAAACAGTAGGGGTCCCAAGACTGAGTCCTGTGGGACACCAGTTGTGACTGGTCAAGAGTTGGACCTGGAGGCTGCTAGGCTTACCATGTGGGTTCTGTGTGCAAGCCTGTTGGCAAATCAATCTGTGATGTATGGGTGGATGTACTGGCTGGTGAGTGTAGAAATAATACCTGAGTGGGGAATGGTGTCAAAACCCTTGGCAAGGTCCAGGTAGTATGTGTGAACTACCACACCCCACAACTAAAGTCTAGGTGGCTGTAAGATGTCAAACAGGTTAAGTAGGCATGATCTGCACTCAGTCAAGCTGACCTTGGTTGGGTCAAGTGTCTGGAGGTTGCCATTGTCTTTGGTAATGAGTGCCATGAGGATGCGATCCATAGCCATGCAGATCAGGCTACTCAGGCTTATGGGGTGGTAGTTACCATGGTCAGTTGTGTCACCACCTTGGTGGAGTGGAATAGCTGTTGCCATGCACCATTGAATGGCCATGTAGCCTGTGTAGAGGCTCATGTTGAATTGCTATATTAAATGGGGGGTCACTTTGTCTTGTAGTGTCTGCAGGATGCAGTCTGGGACACCATCTGCCTCCATTAATGCTCTGTCATGCTGTTTGAAAGGGCCATTACCACCTGTATATTTCAGATGTCTGGGATACTGTACATTTTGGGTATGGTTGTGGGCCCTGTAGGGGGTGAAGCTTGCACCGAATGTATCATCAAGTGTGTTGGTGATATCAGTTGCGTCAGCATATTCAGTGCAATATTGCACCAGCACAGTGCAAATCTGTATGTTACTGCTTAGATGCTTGACATAGCCAAAGAAACTTTTGTGGTCATCTTAAAATCCATGCCTATTTATCTGTGGATGTCAGCCTTGGATGATTACATGAGTAACATAAGTGTCCTGCTAATACTGGTCACGGATGTCTGCATGTCTTGGGATTTGCTGTTGTTCCGGACTACTATCCTACTTCAGTTGTATAGCCTGTATATTGCAGGGGTTCAGCAGACTGGTGTCCTTGTGTAGGAGTAGCAAGTCCTGGTTTACCATTTATGGCATGACCCATACATCTTTGTAGGTGCTTATAGAGTGCATTTGTAATTCTGTCTTTATCTTGAGCAGTGTCATCCCTGAGCATGTGGGCTGTGAACCCTCCCACCTCTGTCATTAGTAATGTGAATTTAGCTGTAGGAAAGGTATTCACTGTGTGTTCCTTGGGTGGGGGAGATGGTTGGAAGTGGAAATCATCAGTGAATAGTTCATGGTCAGATCTAAACAGTGGCTGGTTTACCTCTGCTGTAGTGCACCTGTTGCACATGTCAGTGATTACAACTTCTAGTATGTTTTCACCTCTCGTTAGTCCGTCTATCAATTGATACCAGCCATATGAGGTGATAAATCCCAGGAAGTGCTGGGCCTGGAAGTGAATACTTGAGTAGGTTATCCAGTTAAGTGTGGGGTAGCCGACATTGACCAATAACAGGGTGTCTGGTAGGACTGTCATGTTTACCACTGTCTCCAGATAGTTGTATTGGTGCTCCTGGGTCATGGAGGGTTGCCTGTAGCAGCTCACAGTTTGCATTGCAGTCGTGGCTGATGTTAGCTGCACATGGATGATCACAGAGGTATCATGCTGCCCCACTAACTTGGAGGTGTAGGTACCCCCAATGAATATGTATACACCCCCTCCATGTCTGTGCCAGTCCATGTTCAGTGGCTGAAATGTGTGTTATGGGTTGTAGTCTGGTAGTGCCGGTGTGCTCACAGGAGCCTTATACAGGTCCCAGTCACAGAACAGATGTAGATCTTGTCCATACTGAGGGGTGCCGTGAGTGCGTGCATGTTGTGAGTACAACCCCTGGTGTTGAGTAGCCTAACCCTCATTGATTCCGCGATTGTGCAGTTCATGAAGGTGAGATTCACCTCTGAAACCTGCCTAAACATGGCACCATGGGTGCGCCAATAGCCTTGCCCAGCATTCCAAAGCCTTAGGCTGACACATGCAAATTAGTATGGCATTGTTGCAGGCATGTTTCCCAGCTGTCCTTGTGTCCCATCTTTCCTATAAGTAACCTACTGGTAAGCAATACAAAGCCTGAAACTTATACAAGTCCACAAGCTTCCAAGATAGGCTTTTGGCGTGATTATTTATCAGCAGTCTGTATGCTATTGCTGTACTTAACTGTTGTCTGACTACATGGTGATTTTACACTATATATTGTGATCAGAAAACTCTGTATAATCACATATGATGTTGGAGATGGCCTGCACTGTAGATGTTCACAGATAGGTAGTAGGCTATCTGCCCAAGGGCATTTAGAAGCATAGCTACAGTGTGGTGGCTTTATCTGCACAATTGATGAAGTAACTGAGCCTCTGTCAAGCATAGCCAATGAAGTGATTCCAGGCAGAGTTGCTGGAAGCTGTTGAAGACTGGTGTGCTGTAGGGTGACAGGGGCACATAGTGATCTCAAAAGGGCATGTTAACATGACAACCCAACAGCATTCAATTTCCCCAACAGGTCTTGCAGCTATAAAACTGGAGTGGCTCCCCCACACCCTGGCTATATGTTTCTGGGACACATGATCCCAGGAATGTATATACTGCTGCCCAGTCACACATCAAGGTTTCCCCTGAAGTGTGTCAGTGAGGGGCTATGCCAAATGTAGTTAGGATGGTAATGTACAGTCTCTCAATTCATGTATTATGTCGGTATTTCGAGAAGCTCACTGGGTGTGGGTGGCTCCGCCTGTTGTGTAGCCAAGCTTACACATAGGATTCATGGACATAGAAAATAGGCAGAAGGAACGCTAATGTCAATAGTGTAATGGTTAAAGCATTTGCATAATATCTGTGCAGTCGTGGTTCAAATCCCAATAAAGTCAGAGATGTTTTACATGTTACATAGTATACCTTAACCACAGCTTGCCTATAGGGTTACCACCTGTCCCACTTTGCGAGGGACAGTCCCTCTTTGGGCAGTTGTGTCCTGACCAAAAATATTAAAAATGGCAAATGTCCTGAGATTGTAGGACATAATTATGTCCCATATTTTATGTAATAGTTGCATAAAATAGTTATTTCTGTATCTAAAATACCTAAATGTTACAAGAAACAGGATAAGCAACTAAACTGCTACAAGAATAAGCTTTTATTTAGGCAAAAAAGTAAAGTTCTATCCTTTGTACTGACCATGGGTATGTGTCGGCCTGTAAAATCTGATGTGTGTCTCGAAAATGTTGCACAATGGCCATTTGAAAAGTGGCAACCCTAGCCAAAGAGGGTCAGTCACCAACACAACTCCAATGACTGCAAATACCTATGACAGAAATACACAGACAGCTTTTATGTAACAACACTTTATTACATTCTGATGTATTGCCGAAAGAATTCAAGGACTAACATCACCTGCATACTATACAGGAACCATTTAACAGTGCCTTAATGAATCAACCTGCAATTACCATAGTATTAGTCCACTAAAGGATAGGTGTTCAAATAGGCAAGGAACCCTCACACACATATCGAATATGTATAAAAGCAGTTCCTACACACCTGCATCTGCTATGTACACCCACCAACATCTCCCCCACACCCAAACCAATTACAATACATCAATGTCATGAACGGAACGTGAGAGCCTGTAAGCTGTTTCAGTTACCAAATACCAGCAATATCGCCAATAGAGTACCAGCAACAAAAATCTGCAGATGAACAGCAGATTAAAAGTCCAAAAATCAAATGCGATGTCAACGATGGTAGTAGGAACGTTCTTTATTAGCACAACATAAGCTCAGTAAGCGCTTTCACCATACTTGGCTTCCTCAGACTGTAAGAAACTTTTTAGCACCACAGTCATTTAAATACTATTGCACAGATTTATACAATCATTCAATCACCATGCATTAAAATATTTAAAGAAGCCCTACGACGCACCAAACACTCTTGCTTAATTAAAACACATTGCATATGCAGTTCTTTAAAAACAAACAAATTTAAGCACTACAATTATAAAAATATAAAAACACTTACAAAAATAGAATCTACTTATTACAAAAAAGAGAAATGCACTTATGTGCATAAAGTGCAAGTGTATGTGCACATAAAAATAATTCTCAACAATGGGAAAATGCATCTAATCAACGCCTCTTCAATCTCCTTTTTTTCAGCATGGGATGGATACTAACCTTGTCGTTGAGACCAGGATAGGATTCCGCTTTACATCGCAGAATCCACCTAAGTTCCATTTCCAGTGTATAGTTCTCAACATCCCCCCCTCTAATGTTGGTTTGAATATGTTGTATAGCAAGGAACGTGAACCTATGTTGCTCATTGGTGGAAATCTGATGTCTTGCTAATGCATTGTTAGGATCTCTCACTCTCATTTTGTAACAATGCTCCCTAATCCTCTCTCTGAATTGCCTGTTGTTTTTACCAATGTAAAGCATTACAGAGCAAAGTGCAAGGTAGACTAAATTCTTAGACTTACAATTGGTTCCTGTCATAAAAGTGAATGTCTGTCCTGTGATGGGTTGCTGAAAGCTGGTACTATCATTGATAAACCCACATTGATTACAATTACCACAGGCACTGGTGTTAGACACCAAATTGGAACATTTGGTGCCATTTTTGTGACAGAGAATCTCCTTAAGGTTCTTCTTATTCTTGTACCTATACTTCGGTTTTAGTCCAACCAAATCCCTGATCTCATTATCAACACATAATACTGCCCAATGTTTCTCAATAATGTCCTTCACATTATAGACATCTTGAGTATAAAAAACAGGTAGAGTAACGCTGGTATCTCTATGCCCATGCATATCCCCATAGCCTTCTACCTCATTACTCCTAGCATTATCTGAGAAGTATGGTCGGGCTACAGTGACCCTTAATCCTTTTGTTTCTTTAATAGCTCTGTCCACTTCAGCACCATCATACGATCTGGCCATTAACCTACTTCTCAAACTCGAAATCTCTCCATAGTAGCCCTCATCTAATGGGTTCAAACGAGAGGCTCTCATAGCTTGGCCTCTCATTACATTATTAAAAACATGGAGGGGGTGCATACTCGTTCTATGCAGTAGAGTGTTCTTATAACAGCTCTTCCTGTGAACAGATGTATTCAACATGCCATTCTGTAGTCTGATTAAATCTACATCCAGGAATGATAACTTATCTCTGGAGTATGTCATAGTAAATTTCAAAAAATGAGTTGTATTATTCATAAAGGCTGCAAATTCTAATAGTTCTACTTCAGTCCCCTCCCATATGAGGAAGAGGTCATCCACGAATCTCTTGTAGAATCTAACATACTGTTGGCATAACGTGTTAGATAATAATACCTCCCTTTCCCAATAAGCCATAACTAGGTTGGCGTAGCTATTGGCACATGATGTGCCCATAGCTACGCCATCCCTTTGTAAATATAGCTCCTCATTGAACAAAAAAACATTGTTCTCCAAGATGATTTCAAGGAATAGTGCCAGTAATTCAATCACATGGATTTCCATACTAGAATATTTCTTCAAATAACTTTGCACATATTCTATACCACAATCATTCGGAATGACCGTAAAGAGACTGGTGACATCAAACGTGACCAGATAATAGTCACTATCCTCATCCAATCTACTGACATGCTCATACAAGCTAACAAGAAACTCTTTACTGTCTCTTAAGATGACATCATTCGAATTTATTACTGGTCTTAAATGTTTTTCCACATAAAGTGAAAATGGTTGCGTCAACCAGCCCTCTCCAGAGACAATGGGCCTCATGGGGGGTTTCTTCGGGCTCTCATGGACCTTAGGAAGGCCTTTCAGTACAGGTATTAAGGGGTCATTCACCCTTAAAAACTTAGATAGATTCTTGTCTATAATGCCACTCTTAAATAAGTCATCAATAGTGTCATATACACGAAACACTTTCATCCTTACTTGCTCCATATTCAACTTACTATAGAACGAGGTATCGCTCAACATCTGGCATACAGTGTCCCTATATACCACAGCATCCATAATCACAATCGGATGTTTTTTATACTCAAGATGTCTATAATGTGAAGGACATTATTGAGAAACATTGGGCAGTATTATGTGTTGATAATGAGATCAGGGATTTGGTTGGACTAAAACCGAAGTATAGGTACAAGAATAAGAAGAACCTTAAGGAGATTCTCTGTCACAAAAATGGCACCAAATGTTCCAATTTGGTGTCTAACACCAGTGCCTGTGGTAATTGTAATCAATGTGGGTTTATCAATGATAGTACCAGCTTTCAGCAACCCATCACAGGACAGACATTCACTTTTATGACAGGAACCAATTGTAAGTCTAAGAATTTAGTCTACCTTGCACTTTGCTCCGCCTGTAATGCGTTTTACATTGGTAAAACCAACAGGCAATTCAGAGAGAGGATTAGGGAGCATTGTTACAAAATGAGAGTGAGAGATCCTAACAATGCATTAGCAAGACATCAGATTTCCACCAATGAGCAACATAGGTTCACGTTCCTTGCTATACAACATATTCAAACCAACATTAGAGGGGGGGATGTTGAGAACTATACACTGGAAATGGAACTTAGGTGGATTCTGCGATGTAAAGCGGAATCCTATCCTGGTCTCAACGACAAGGTTAGTATCCATCCCATGCTGAAGAAAAGGAGATTGAAGAGGCGTTGATTAGATGCATTTTCCCATTGTTGAGAATTATTTTTATGTGCACATACACTTGCACTTTATGCACATAAGTGCATTTCTCTTTTTTGTAATAAGTAGATTCTATTTTTGTAAGTGTTTTTATATTTTTATAATTGTAGTGCTTAAATTTGTTTGTTTTTAAAGAACTGCATATGCAATGTGTTTTAATTAAGCAAGAGTGTTTGGTGCGTCGTAGGGCTTCTTTAAATATTTTAATGCATGGTGATTGAATGATTGTATAAATCTGTGCAATAGTATTTAAATGACTGTGGTGCTAAAAAGTTTCTTACAGTCTGAGGAAGCCAAGTATGGTGAAAGCGCTTACTGAGCTTATGTTGTGCTAATAAAGAACGTTCCTACTACCATCGTTGACATCGCATTTGATTTTTGGACTTTTAATCTGCTGTTCATCTGCAGATTTTTGTTGCTGGTACTCTATTGGCGATATTGCTGGTATTTGGTAACTGAAACAGCTTACAGGCTCTCACGTTCCGTTCATGACATTGATTTTTTACATATTTTTTGCTATTGGAACGTGTTGCTTCAGCGTATATCTATTTCTTTATTTTACAATTACAATACATACTGTAATAACATCACAAATCATTCACTCACTGTACGACATCTGCAGAAGCATTAACATACCCTGTCAGGGACACACTAACATGACCCTATGTGAAGTACTTGCTGTTATACAATGGAACAGCTGCTGATGTTACAGGGTTTGTTTGCACTAATCCCATTTCAGAGGGTTGTGTGTACACCAGGAAGTGTTACCAATTACTGATTAACAGCACAGTATGATACACATTTACACCAAACCAAAGATGTCTAGTGAGCACACTGTAAACCACCTAACATTATATGCATAGCCATACAGCCTGGAGCTGCTCAAAAATCCTTGCCAGACTGAAACATCTGCAGAAGTATCAGGTACAAACAAACCCTGCATAAGTAGCAATGTTCTGAAATATAACAGCTGTACTCACATGTAGAACAACATCTTCTAGGCATTACACACAATCCACGGGAGTCATGAAGCTAATATATCTCTGTGTGTCTCCATATAGCTGTTGCAATACATCACAAACAACACATCCAGGCCGTCTTCCTTGAAAGTAAGGCAAAGGGACAACGCCCAAGTGGAGTACTCAATTATACACCACTGTTGCCATGGTATTGGCTAATGCAGTAGCTGCACAGCAGACGTGCATGTAATTAACTACGTTGGAACACCAATTGATGGTCAGGATAGCACATGTTACTGATATTTAACTATAAAAGGATGGCTTGTCACACATTCAAACCATCTGTATATATATTTACACTAATATATACAGATATATCTGCATATGTATGCATACATGTATATTTATATCTTGCTGTATATATATATATATATATATATATATATATATATATATATATATATATATATATATATACACATACATATAAAATCTAATGCCATATGGGTCTATGGTTGTCTGCATATGTATATATTTATATGTGGGTATGTATCTGTATTCCTTCTCTGTATGTATACATTCATACTACGGTGAGGGAGAGGCATATCTCTATGTCACTATGGGTAGATATACACACACATAGATCTACATATATATGTCTACATCTCGTTATTCCGTTCCTTGCCATATAGATTACACTTTGCTTCAGTGGGTCTCGCAGTGGGTGTGGTTGATCGTTGGGTGACGCCTCTGCCCAATGAACACATTCACTTGCATCCCTGGGGCTGTCCATATTGGCCGTCATCAGCCAACACCTGCACAACTAGGCCCATAAGTAGCTACCCATAGTCCCCCCCCCCTCGCCTCCTCAACAGCACCCATCCTTACTCTGGGACCTGGTCTGTTCTGGACACATCACTACACGCTGCCCACTCTCCACTTCACGGGACCCATTTCATACAACTATCTCAGCCCATGGGTCATCACGGTTACCCACCCTTGTATTCCGAGTCTGTATACACCGTGGACAAAATGGACGGTCTATCACCTTCTTTTGGTTTGGCCAATTTTTGGGGTGGCCCGCAAGGGACGCTCCAGTCTGTGTTCCATGATTAGAATGCACGGGTGCACTGTGTACCCCCCCCCCTGGTTGTATCCTGCCTGTGGTCTGGGGAGCAGTGGACACTTTACATTGATTGCAAGTATATTTCCCGTGTCTGGCTGTGGGGGGGGGGGATGGAAGGGCATGCAGCGTGTGTCATGTTTTTGCCTGGGCTCCTCACTTCCATTGACATAGACTGTGGGCATATGTCATTCCTGTGTGCTGTTTCCTATCATAGCTGTACATATCTGTATATCTACACCACACACACACACACATACACACACACACACACACACACACACACACACACACACACACACACACACACACACACACACACACACACACACATATATAGCTATATATACATATATATATATATATATATATATATATATATGTATATATGTACATATGTGTGTATATAGATATATATATATATATATATATATATATATATATATATATATATATACATATATGTATGTCTGCAACTATATATATATATATATATATATATATATATATATATATATATATATACAGACCTCTCAACCATCCCAAATTACTCATTTTTTACCGTGTTTTGGGGTCAAATGAAGGGTGCCACGATTCCCAAGTGGCACCCCTTCATTCATTCTTTGCTTTTGTTTTTTTATTTTTTTAATTTTCGCGCTGTCGGAGCTGACGTCATCGCGTGCGCGATGACGTCAGCTCCATCAGCACTACCAGCCAGTCGGAACTGAGCTCAAGGAGCTCACGTCATCATTCCCAGCTAGCTGCGAGTAGGCGGAAAGTGCTTTGCTATTTGAAAGGAACTGTACTTGCTGCCGAGAGTGCTGGCTTTGCTGCCGTTTTGGACAGAAATGAGCAAGGGACTTTGCTCCTGTTTATTTGCTGGCTTTCGTTTCGTTGCTTTAGGGACTTGTTGCACTGTTGTGCTGACTTTGCTGAGGCTCGAGAGGGACTTTGTTGCCATGAGAGTAATTCTGGCTTTGCTGAGACAACTGCTGTGCTGCTGCTACAGAGCTTTGGCTGTTTTAGTGAGAGGAATGTGGTTGTGTAAGTAACCAGAAAACATCCCAGTAATTTACCTTCCAATGATATCTTTTGGCTTAGTGATATTTTATTGTTTTGCTTTTTAAAGAACGCTAACTGAATTCAAATACAAGCTAAATGTGTAGTTGGTTGGAAGCATTTTAGTACCAGTTTCGAAGGTGCAGAAACGTTTAATGCATGCGGTATGAAACAGGCTGTTTAATTCTTGCACCTCAGTCTCAAAATAGTTGGTTTTATTATAAACATTGTGTGTGTACAGAATTTGCAGAACAAGTTTTTCGTATTCTCTAAGTCTTGCTGTTGTGTATTTGCTGTAGCCTGTATAAGAGGCTTGATCAAGCAATGTACTTGGCCGTTTAAGTATATTTTCACTCTGGTATTCCGAAGAACAGAGTGTGTGTGGGAATACAAAATGTTTTATAAATCGTTGGCTTGTTGTGCCACACATAGTCCGATGTCCTAAAAACGAGTCTGAGAGTGCTGGATTAGTTCGAGGATGAAGCAAGGGGAAATTCTGTGTATGTTTGCGAATGCTGTATGCTGATGTAGCTCATTTTAGAAGTGATGTCTGTTGCAGATGCTGACTTATCTGCGGTGCAGATTAAAAACAAGTTACAGTTCTAATAAGCATGCGGATGTAATATTTTGGTAGTGTTTTCTGTTAATGCACGCCGTGTGTTCCTTCCAATTTACTCACTGACATCTAGGGTTGCTAGACACTTGTTGGACTCTCTTCTATTTAGAGAATGAAACAAAAATATAAAATATAAAAACCTTCAGTGTTGACACTTAAAAAGTTTTAAAAATATCCGTTTGAGTGAGATATTAAAATAACAGTAAGGGGGTATTTCAACGTTCTCTTAAATTAAGACATTATAAGTTTAAATAAGACCTGCTTTTTTAATTTTTCAGCAACAAGCTCAGTTCTGTTTTCAGTGGTGATAAGGGACCATTCCTATGCTGAAGGGATTTGTTAGAGTCATCATACTATATGTTTGTGCAGGTCGTAGCACTCAAATTCAGTTCAACAGGATATAGCTCACTTGTTGCTTGGTGACTTAACTGATATGATATAATGCTGGCAAGCATGTGTAATATTGGACTTCAATAGACAATCTGACAAAGCACATTCATACATCTCATTACCAACACCAAGTGATATATATTAAATAAAAATAACAACTTATGCATTTAAAAATCATTTTGGTCATTAGTGAAAAAGCACTTTAACTATATCTTCTCTGAAGAGATTTATATCAGAAATGTAAAGTCCCTAGCCACCACCACTTGTGAATTTATATTTTGTTCTATTCAATTCCTCATTAAATCTGTGGTTTTCAGTATTTATGTGGCAAATCACTGAAGGACTGAATTCACTAAACACTGACAGACATTTGAATTTCAGACTTCATATTCTTTAGAAAATAAATGGTAATACAACTTTTTATTCAGTCTTCCTGTCTTTCAGGAAACTACTGATTTGGCATAGTGGTATGTTTCTCTGACTGTAGTGCACAGGGTCCTGGCTGGGCTCAAGTCTTGGCAGTGAAATGTATGGTGGTAACACATTTTATCCTAGCAACTTTCCAAAATTATACAAGCAGTGTTTAAAATGTGTCACTGATTTTTGGCCTTTTGCCCCCCCCCAAAAAAAAAAACTAAAATTGAAAATAAGTGCGAGAAGCTGTGCAAGATGCCTATGACTTACACTACTGTCATTTTATTTTCATTTATATATATATCAGATATATTTTGTGTGTGTGAAAGTAGACTTTTATGATGGAAATGTTCTGAATTGAGCAGTTTTGTCATTATTGGTTCATGCATTTTGTTTCAATGCCTACTGGAAAAATGTTTAAACAATAAATTTAAAATTCGCTCTAACTTAAGTCTAACAAGTGGGATGTATTATACAAGGAATATAATTTAATAAAGTTAGGAAGGTGTATCAAAGAATGCATGTATGTTTCTTGTTTTGTGTGCAAGGGGCCTATGATTTGAAAACAGCCCAAAGGTAATCTTTATCCACCACTGGCCAGATGCATTTTCTTTGGATGTGGTGTGGGTTTCAATGAATGTGAGTTTCAAGGGCAGAGAAGTTTTAATGCCAAGTCTATTTTCATTGTGAGACAGTCTTGCTTTGTTTAGCAGATATAATCTAGTGTTTGTGCATTGTGCTATAAAATGTAAAAATAAAATCCAAATAATCACTGTATAAGTAAAGCAGTATGCACACATTACTGTTTATGGTAAATGGGGTAAAATAGCCAGCCAGGTAATGGGACATTGGAATGGCTGCAGGGGGACTCTGGTGCCATATTTTGGTTGTCTGTTCTTCAGTTTGCATTTGAAAGTTGATGTCCCACAATTCTAGTGGAGTGGGCGGGGTTACAAAATTATGTATGCAAATTTTATGTTAATCAGCGTACAGATTTGTACCTATTTTTCATGGGCCTTGTCCAGATTTTTGATGTTTCCAGGTTGAGAGGTATGTATATATATATATATATATATATATATATATATATATATATATATATATATATATGTATACATATATGTATATATATATATATATATATATATATATATATATATATATGTGTGTGTGTGTGTGTGTCTGTAAACCAATACATACCCCGTGCATACGCACTTACACATGCGTAATGGCGTTTATATATGCTTCACCTGCATACTAGTGGCTTATTCATTATGACACTGACACTTCACTCCAGTTATCTTGCAATTGATATTTAGCATGTTATACAGTTGACAAATGTCGCAATATGTTCATGTACAGATTACCGATGGTAACTGGAATGTGATACAGTGTGATTCGATATGAGAATGTCTGTTCATTAGGGGGTTACTCTAACAAATGCACTATTGCTGTGCTGCTGTATATGCATATATATCCATATACCCATGGCTCCTGGTTCCCCAAACACACCCCAACGCCTCCCTAACACTGCTGTCATCCATTCTCCTGTCTCCTGTCTATCATCTTCTTTTGATTTGGCCAATTTATGGGGTGTCCCGCAAGGGACGCTCCAGTCTGTGTTCCATGATTAGAATGCATGGGTGCACTGGTTACCCCCCTGGTTGTATCCTGCCTGTGGTCTGGGGATCAGTGGACATTTTACATTGATTGTGTGTATATTTCCCGTGTCAGGCTGGGGGGGGGTGAATGGAAGGGCATGCAGCGTGTGTCATGTTTCTTGCCTGCGTTCCTCACTTCCATTGGCATAGTCTGTGAGCATATGTCATTCCTGTGTGCTATTTCCTATCATAGCTGCACATCTCTGTATATCTACACACACACACACACACACACACACACACACACACACACACACACACATACATACATATATATATATATATATATATATATATATATATATATATATATATATATGTATTTATGTATGTATATATGTGCATATATGTATATATGTATATATGTATATATATATATATATATATATATATATATATATATATATATATACGTATATGTATGTCTGCAACTATATATATATATATATATATATATATATATATATATATATATATATACGTATATGTATGTCTGCAACTATATATATATATATATATATATATATATATATATATATATATATATATATATACACATATATGTACATATATATTTATATATATATATATATATATATATATATATATATATATATATGTATGTGTGTGTGTGTGTCTTTAAACCAATACATACCCCATACATATGCACTTACACATGCGTAATGGCGTTTATATATGATTCACCTGCATACTAGTGCCTTATTCATTATGACACTGACACTTCACTCCAGTTATCTTGCACATTATACAGTTGACAGATGTCGCAATAGGTTCATGTACAGATTACCGATGGTAATTGGAATGTGATACAGTGTGATTCGGTATGAGAATGTCTGTCCATTAGGGGGTTGCTCTCACAAATGCACTATTGCTGTGCTACTCCTTATGCATATATATCCATATACCCATGGCTCCTGGTTCCCCAAACACACCCCGACGCCTCCCTAACACTGCTGTCATCCATTCTCATGTCAGATTTGTGGTGTATTGATACCACTACACACTGGCCACACCCTACTCCTATACAGCCATCCCATCGGTTTACTCACTCCACGTATCCTCAGACCTCCCATGCATTTAGTCCACAAACTCTGGTGATGTGAGCGACCAAAGGAATACTATTTGCAATTATTGGGTTGCCCCACATGGAATATGCATGTGTTTATGGCAAGATTAGACTCTATACTTTATTACATCCTTACTCCCGTTAACATGACACTACAATTCATTAATATGTATGACTATGCAGTATCGCACACGTTACACATGGGAGCCTAATTATGTACGTCTTCAGTGCATTTCTTTTACAATTAGACCGGTTTAGTACTTGGTGTTGCCGTAGCTGGCAGATCATAGGAATGATTCCATGTGTGGAGAAGCCTTCACATTTGATTATCGTCAGCACAGCACTGACTTTGGACACTGTACATGCCTCTGCATTCTAGCAGTTTTGTCCCATCCCTCTTCTGCACAGCCTATTATTCCATCTACTGTCGATGTTTGTATGTGCACATTCCTATTATTTATGTCTACAAATGGAATGCATGTGTTACAGAGAATGTACTTCTACATATTGATGTCTGCATGTGTGTATGCATATATTCTTATTACGAACTTGCTGACCTCCACAGAGTGGTCCAATTAGAACTGGGCCATCCAACCCTGAAATGCCTGGATCCATAATTTCATACCCATAATTCCTCCGTGTTCATCTTACATGCGTAACTTCCATTATTCACTTGTTATCGCAGCCATGACACACCTCCAAACATCGCCATCTCCAGAGCGTTAGGGACCCTACACATATGTTGTCCCACCTCATGTATTTTCAGGCTCTCCCACCATTTAGTCTTTGAACATACCTGCCCTTGCTTGTGTAATGGTCGGAGGTCTAATCGCCCTATAGTATTTTTGGGTAGTCCCAGCAGGGACTACCCTCTGTCTGTGTGTAAAGTGGACTTAGCAATTCAACTATGTTACTCCCACTGGTAATATCCTGCCTGTGGTGTGAGTAGCAGTGCTTTGCTCACTCCTGGCCAGCATGATATGGTATACGCTGACAGCACTCTATGATACTATAGTTACTGTTTATTCCCTTCCCATCCCTTGTCTATGCTTTATTGCTATGACATTCATTCGTTTTATATATATATATATATATATATATATATATATATATATATATGTATGTGTGTGTGTGTGTGTGTATATGTATATATATATATATATATATATATATATATATATATATATATATATATATACATATATATATATATATATATATATATATATATATATATATATATATATATATATATATATATACATACGTGTATATATATATATATATATATATATATATATATATATATATATATATATATGTGTGTGTGTGTGTGTGTGTGTGTGTGTGTGTGTGTGTGTGTGTGTGTGTAAATGTATATATATATATACATACATATGTGTGTGTGTGTGTGTGTGTGTGTGTATATGTATATCTATATATATATATATATATATATATATATATATATATATATATATATAGATATATATATAGATATATATATATATATATTACATCTGGACATACTCATATACATTTCCTATGCTGGGCGCTGCTTACACCCTCGCAAGCACACTCGCATATGCTTACTGTTTGTTATATATGTTTACTGCTGCTTATTTGTGCTTACTTGTGCCTTAATCATTATGACAGTACCACTTTGATTGAAATGATCTGGTTAAAAATCCCATGCAATACTCCTGTTCACTTTTACATGTTATTATGTCGGTTTTGCAGCAGGACGACATTCATTCCACATGGAAAATGAAATGTGCTATAGTCAAACTTGAACAGTAAATGTCTGTTCATTAGGCGGATGCTCTAACCGCTACACTATTGGTAAGCTGCTTCATTTATATGTATACTCATGGTTCATAGTTATCCGTACACATGCCTCAAAACGTCACTAACACAGCAGGCATCCATTCTCCAGTTAGGAAAAGTGCACCACTGCACATGCGCCATTCCCTACTGCTCAGGACCCGTCCCACATGTTGACTCACTCCAAGTATATTCCGACTTCCCAAGCCTATAGTCTTGGGACATACATTCATATGATGATCAGGGTGTTCATATGGTTATCTGGTTTTAGGTTTATCTGACTGGGGACTGGGGACTGGGGACTGGGGACTGGGGACTGGGGACTGGGACTGCGACTGCCCTGTACCCATTTGATAGTCAGAGTTACCACGTGGATAGAGTTAGTTCCACTGTTAGCATCCTACCTGTGGTTAGAGATGCAGGGGGTTTGCGCACCTCTAGCCAGCTTGATATGTCAAGCACTAGATAATACGGGTGTTCCGCTGCTGTTTTCCTTCACATTCATTATGAATGCTTTCTTGTGCCCATGTTCGTTCTTTAGACATATATATATATATATATATATATATATATATATATATATATATATATATGTGTGTGTGTGTGTGTGTGTGTGTGTGTGTGTGTGTGTGTACATACGCATGCATATACATCTACATGATTAATTACTTTGATCATACTGTTGAATGACTGTGCTGTATGCATATTTGTGATAACATCAGAGTTAGGTATAACTGCCGTGGCTTAGTGGTAAATCACACTGATTGTGATGTGTAAGGTCCTGGTGTCGAGCCTGGCTAAGGCGGTTTATTGTGTTGCTGGGCAGAACAAGGGCCATTGGACAAAGGGTGAGTACAACACTTTTCAGCAGTGGTTTTCCATTTAACCGCAGTTTCCCATCATGCAAACACCTTCTGCATTCTTACTGTGATACATCACTCCAGTTCACATTTTAATGGTATTATATGATTATACAGCTTAAAATTAGCAAGATATGCTCGTATACGGATTACTCATCATAAATGGTGTGTGCTGCAGTCGAACCAGCAATGTCTGCTTGATAGGCGGATGCTCTAACCACTACACTATTGCTGTGCTGCTTCATTTGCATGTATACCCATGGTTCATAGTTACCAGAACAAACACAGCAAAGCATCACTAACACAGCAGTCATCCAGTTTCTGGTCGGAAATAAACCACACCACTACACATGCACCACTCCCTACTGCTCTAGACATGTCCCGTATGTTGGCTCACTCCAAGTATATTCAGACGTCCCAAGCTGTCCTGGGACATACGTTCATATAATGGTCATGGTGTTCAATTAGTTTTCTGGTTTTTGGCTTGTCCGAATGGTGATTGGGACTGCCCTGTACCTGTTTGAAAGTCAGACATAGCACGTGGACAAAGTTAGTTCTACTGTTAGCATCCTACCTGTGGTTGGAGATGCAAGAGGTTTGCTCACTTCTGGGCAGTTGATATCACATCACTAAATACTACGGGGGTTCCGCTGCCGTTTCCCTTCACATTCGTTATGACTGCTTTGTTGTGACCATGTTCATTCTTCATGGGTATGTGTATATGTATATATATATATATATATATATATATATATATATATATATATATATATATATATATATCTGTACATTCACATGCATATACACCTACATGCTTATTTACATTTCCCATACTGTTGAATGACTGCCACTTACCGTCGCGCATACCCGCTTACGTCTGCTTTAAAGCAACTTAATCACCCTATACCTGACTGCCATTATTCTGGGCATCATATAAAATTAGCAGCCCTTGTATGGCTTGGACCCGGGGACAAGAACACCATAGTCACTGATTTTACCACTAAACCATACGTGAAACATTCTGTATGGATGTTAATTAGGATATATGACTTTACTACAGGCATTCCACAGTACTGGCAGCAAATGTGACAGACGGGTGATGTACATATGTATAGTACATGTTACTTTTCATATGTTTCTGAGAGGCATATGTATACATTTGCAAGTATACATATTTATGATTAGGACACATACTTGACAACTACTTATATGCATGTATGTGTGATGTGTAGCTATGCGAATATAAGTATGTACATTTATAGATATATGACTACATATCTGGAGTTATACATGGCCATGTATATGAACAACCGCATACAGGAGATACCTGTACCATTTGTATACAGGGGTTGTGGGCATCATTACAATGGGGAATCTGGATGGGGTATACAATTTGTGAACATGTACTATTTGGAAGATGGCTATGGGGAAGCTTCATGGGAACATGTGAAAGGATATATTCCCGATAATGCACGTTGGGAGATGTGCATCACTGTCAGGTTTTTAATCCTGGGTCGTAGGTTCTGCAGGACTGGGTGGAGGCTGAGCAGGGTTATGGACAAGTACTGCTAATCTGACTTGTGCCCGGATGTAAGCAGGGGTGGACATCATGTTATGCCACAAAGTCTAATCTTGAGAACAGACACTTATCCCATGAG
This sequence comes from Protopterus annectens, assembly GCF_019279795.1. Lineage (NCBI taxonomy): Eukaryota > Metazoa > Chordata > Ceratodontiformes > Protopteridae > Protopterus > Protopterus annectens. The sequence continues at coordinate 1,975,932,131 of NC_056731.1, forward strand.
GGATGTCCAAAAATTGTGGACGATGAACCCCATTCTTCTGGCTATTTGAAAATGTGGTAGGGTTATGCATGCATGGGATACCTAGTTTGTAAGCCTGAGACTGCCTAGGGTGAGACTGCCTACTAGATGTGGGTAGGGGGCACTATGTGCAGATATGGCTGCGCCAAACTAGCAGCCCGAGTATGGGTGGTTTTGGTGGATGTTCAGCAAGGGGGGGGGGGTGCTGTAGAGGGGATGATGGGTATTCAATTATGTATCCAGGTGTGTTGGTGTTGGATGGCCCAGTTCAGGCCAGACCATTATGTGGGTGTGAGCCAATAACGTTTCTGTACATGTGTACCGCACATTTTAATGTTCATATGTTTGTGGGATTGTGTTCTGCAGTATGGCCTGTCAGGGTGTATTGCCAATGTGAATGTATGTTCTTTGGTTTCCTTTCTGATTCACCCACTGCTCCCTCGTACACATCCAGTTCACCTATTGTACATCCAACCCAGTCTCCCTTGGCGAATTATAACATTACCCGTCACCCCCCCCATATTCCACAAACACACCATCCATCCCTTCTCTGGTTGATGGCCCATGGCACAGACAGCAGTACACATTGTGTACTCTACATATCTCTTGTACCAATATGGTTGTGAGGACAACTTTAGCATATTTGATCTTCCACATGCTGTACTTCACGCACATAGGTACATGCAAATACTTATCTTTCATGACATGGTAGGTAGACTCGGGTAATATCCATTCATCTTTGGGCTGTCCAGACAAGGGCAACTTGGACTGCGAATGGGCAGACATTGAGCGAATGCTCTGACCATTGGTAGGGTTGCCACCTCTTCAAATGGCCAAAGTGGGACATTTTCGGGACACACATCAGATTTTACAGGCCGACACATACCCATGGTCAGTACAAAGGATAGAACTTTACTTTTTTGCCTAAATAAAAGCTTATTCTTGTAGAAGTTTAGTTGCTTATTCTGTTTCTTGTATCATTTAGGTATTTTAGATACAGAAATAACTATTTTATGCAACTATTACATAAAATATGGGACATAATTATGTCCTACAATCGCAGGACATTTGCCATTTTTAATATTTTTGGTAAGGACACAACTGCCCAGAGAGGGACTGTCACTCACAAAGTGGAACAGGTGGTAACCCTAACCATTGGGCTAGGCTTAGCAAAGGGCAGCGGCACGCAAACACGCTGTGTTTCACTTCCACTTGGTATAACAATCAACACTACAATGAAATACGGGCACGGGGTTTTAAATGTCATTTGTTCGAGGGACGGGGGCTCAATATTCAGCTACGTGCTTTTGTGTTTACTTTTTATTTTGGTGTTCACGGAACTGTCTTGTATGCTTTGCATACATTTCATTATCCATGGACACTGACAGGAGTGATTACTATTAGAGGCAGGCTGTACTAGTCAGCATTTTCAGCTGCACGTCTGCAGCCGACATGTTCACGCCTCCGTGCAGTGCTTAGACATGCCCCCAGCACTCGCGCATGTTTCCTGTGCACATGGACGTTGCGGCAGTGCACCTTCATTAATATGCATATGGTACTGCTTCGCCATCTCTACATCACATGTTTGGCGCAAGGCTAACACCGTCCTTGCGCCGAGCTTCATGAATCCCGGGGTACATCTAGAATATTGGACACTGAGTTTTGCAGCTAAAATTAAAATTTCACAGATAGAATTCTAAACAAAAAACAGAATTCTAATGACAGAGACTCTAAACCTACCATTCTAAACACAGAATTCTAGAGAAATAAATTCCTATATGCAGCATTCATAGGTTCATAGGTTCATAGATTCATACTAGGCTATCTGCCCTAGGGCATTTTTAAGCCTAGCCAGAGTGTGTTTGGCTTTCGCCACCCATTTTAAATTAATTTTGCTATGCCCTTTTTCGAGGTTAGTATACTGTGCCTCTATAAATACTGAATAGATTTATATGTCTAGAATGATACAGGTATAAAATTCAATAGATATAAAGATATAATTCTGTATACAAAATTCTGTACATAGAATTCAACACATATCCCAGAAATTGCAGTTAGAATTCTAAACGCAGAATTCTATAGACAAAATTCAGTACATACAATTATATAATTAGAACTCTAAGCAGAGAATTCTGCGTATAGATTTCTAAGTATAGAATTTGACTATTGAAATTATAAACTAAGAACTTTTCAGATAAATTCTGCACATATAATTAAAAAAAAAGATTCTATAGCTAAAATTCCAGATATGAATTATTCACATAGAATGCTAAAGTGCTCAACAATGCTGCATTTAGAGTTTTGCCTATAGAATTCTATGTTTAGAACTCTAAACATGGCTTTATACAAGTATAATTTTTAATTAGAATTCTAAATTCAGAATTCTGCAGAAATAATTCTTTTGATAGAATTCTATGGCTAAAACTGCAAAACTCTTAATTCTATAGATAAAGTTCTAAGGAAAATGTCCTACATGCAGAACTTTGCTCACAATTTTGTACCTTGAATTTTAACCATGACATTTTAAATGCAGAGTCAGGAATTTACAGAGCTGTATGCCTGAGCCCCCTTAAATGCCATGCAACTCATAGCATGACACTGCCCACAGCGAATTCAATTGCTGAAATGTCTTGTATAGTGCTTACCTGAGGAAGGGACTGTATAATGAAATAAAAGTGACATGTGAAGGGTAAAAGCAGCACTAGGCAGGTCCAGTGAGTTAGCAATGCTATAGAAGGCCACATGACTGAAGTGCTGGACATCAGTGGCCACATCAGACTAGCAAAACACAGTTCATGTGTACTGATGAGTACAAGAGTGTAATCAAGTGCCTTATAGCCATGGTCATCCAGATTGCCCAATGTGGGTCAGCACAGCAAAGAGCCAACCCTGTTCATCATGGTAATGATGGAGAAATGGGAAAACAGGACAGTAAAAAAGGGAAAATAGAAAGCAAAAGAAAACACGCAAACATAACCATAGGGTATGAGAAGTGGAGGTGAAGGGGAATTGCTATTGTGGGAGGATGCCTTATTTTCATTATAGAGGGAAGATAATTGATGGAAAAAGTAGCAAAGAGTTATTGTAGATGGAAGACAGGGAGATGGTAAGATAACTGGGGCAGACAAACATAAAATGTAGATAAAGACCGACAGTGGCAATACACACACAAAAGGTAAAATGACAACAGATATATATATACAGAGTGTGGACAGTGAGTGATGGGAAGGGTTGGAAAATGGCCAATGTAGGGACAGAGAAACATTAAGGAAAAGAACAACTAGATGGTTATAAAGCAGTGTATGGGGAATACCAGGTAGGCTAAGAGGGAAGTACATCTAGTCACCCCATAGCTGATGTCATTGGCCTGATGGCTGAGGTCTGCCAGTTGTACAACTTGAAAAGAACAGGTGATGTCAGTGGCATTATGCACTATCCTGGCAATCTTGTGCAGCATCTGCCTTGCAGAACAGGCCATAATACTTCTATAGTGGGTGCTCAAGAAAGTCCTTATGCAGGAGAAATAAGATTATCTTACACTCCTTAAGTTTATTTATTTACTTTTGATTTATTATCTTGCTTCCTTGGCTTTGCTGGAACCCTGCAATTTACAGTACCTTAGGAAAGTAATGTAATTCAGTGTTGTTCACTCATGCAGCAAAATGATAGCCTTGTGTGCATGGATGTGTATTTGCATATCATGGTAACATGCAGTGCAGTGCTACAATGTGGTGTCTTCAAAAGTCTGTAGTGCTATACTTCACTGCTATGGGTCTACACAGGCTGTGCGCACAAGGATAGTGATCATATCTTTCCTTATAACTGTAGCAAGCATGGCTAGCACTGTCCAGTAAGGGTAAAAAACTGTGTTCTACCCGAAATTCACAGAAAAAAATGCTAAATTGCTTCATAAGCATAGCTGCCATGATAGGAGCCCCTTATACGCAGAATATAAGGTGTGGATGTCATTTTGTGTGAGAACGCTTACAGACAAAACAATTGCAGAGTGCAGGATTTTACATAGTAACTCTATAGATTTGGAAATATTATTTGTGAAGGAAGAAATCACAGCTGGTGGCATAACAGCACTAGTAGCAGCACCTGTGGTTGATAGCGTAAGAGATGCTTTTTTTTATTTTTTATTTTTTTTTTTTTTGAGTTGAAACAATACAACGGCATGGCCCTTTATTGTCCTAATGTGGAACAGGGAACATCCTATAGTAGGCATTTAGACAAGGACTTATCACAAGGGACATGTTGAACCCCCCAACACATAGGGTTCTTCATGGCAGACATTTTGTGAGTTGATGAATAGTCTGTATGTAACACTGCAAAAGCCCAGTAACTAGATGCAGAAAGGGCTGTAGGAGGCTGTAATCATTGCTGCAGTTTATACATGAAGGGAGATTTGCAGCATATTACATGGTCCTGCCAACTGGCTGCATTATAGAGTAAAGCAGGCATTTTCCTAGACAAGACTTCTACACCCTGCCATACAATACTCATTGACTAACATATACAACTCACGAGTTCCTGAGAGAGGAAGCATCTGGAAAGGTTACCACCCAGGAGATAAAGGTACTTCTGGGTAATAGGTGCAATGGAGAAACTACATTAAGACCAAATATAACAGAGATTATTGTCCGCAGTGGTGGTGCTGTGGTAGCATTGTCGCGTCACAGTAAGTTGCTGTCCAGTTTGATTCTCAGCTAGAGTGTGGAGACATGTGTGAATGGGCGTACCTTCGTTGAAGGTTGTGCGTCAGGCCTGGTAAGCCGGTATGTAAAAATTAACTGCCAATCATTAGCGGACCGGAGTTCCGCTGTGGCGACCCCTAACTGGGAAAAGCCAAAAGACACAAAATAACAGAGATTATTGCAGGATGACAGGTCCAGCAAAGGATAACTGATACAATACCTCCTTTTTCAAGGAAGTCTAGGCCAGTCAAGCCAGAAGTGAATTTATAAATACTTATCCAAACATCCAATTTTAATATGAAGTAAAGGAATGTACTGCACTACTTAATTTGTAGTGACATGTTATTCCACAGGTGGAAAAGGCACATATTTGTTTATGAAGATTTAGATACTTGGTTCTGGTATTTGTATGACTATTTTATTTGTGAAGATACCAGAAATCCAGGACCACTGGATACATATTATCATGGAAAGCAAGGCATATAACTCTCCTCAGGATTCTGTAGTAAATTAAATACATCAACAGTGCTTCCAGTCTTTTATGATAGCTTAGGGTTTCTTTTACTTAGAAACCTCTTGAGTATTTCTAGTTCTTTGATATATCTAATGAGGTACAGCCTTAATGGGGAATTATATTGCACCCACTTCAAAACTTTACTAAAAGCGCACATAAAAACATGCTGGCTATGCCCCTGCAACTCCCCCTCTAATATCACCCACCTCATCCACCCACTATCTTTCTTTCCACCCCACTAACTACCTCAATTATAGCAATCTTTGTTGCTCATAAGCCTAACTACTTATCATACAGCAGGAACTTCTTATTGTAACAATTATTAATGTCTGTTATGTACTTCGCAGATGATAAAGATTCTAGTTGTCTACTGATGTACTATGTTCTTCATCTGTAACTATTTTTGTAATTGTTAATTCCTATGTTGATCAAATTGTTAATTGCTATGTAAATCCAATGTAACTACTGTCTGTATATTTTAACTGTGGAACTTTTCTCCCCGGGCCTCCGCTGAAAATTGACCTATGTCCAGTCGGACACTCCTGGTCAACAAATGTAAATAAATAAATAAAATAAATAAATATTCAATAATTAGTCTAATAAATTTTGAGTAAAAGGGGACAATGATCTCCCTAGATTGGAATAATATTCCTTTAGCTATTAGCTTTGTTAAATAGAAATAATTCCTGAATACTGTCATTACAACCCAAGAGGGAATTACTAACCCAAGTTCCAAAGTCTTATAAAAACATTCTCATTTTGGAATGGGGTTGAGTCTGTGTTGGGCAGGCTTGTCTACCTAATGTGACAAGAAGTTCTTGCGGAAGGGTTTGGTCATCAGAGGGTGACTTAACAATGACTCTTATTATGTAGTTGTCTGCAGACTTGGTTAACCAGAGGTCTTGGTTCATGGTCAGCAGATCAGAAAAGTAAATACCAAACAAAGACATCCCATCACTATGTTCTATGGGACACCAGTGATCACTTTAATTATTTCTAATAAGGAACCTCCTGCCTATACCATGTAGCTTTTCTCTTTTAATCAAAGTACTCAAGAGCTCATGCAGGCAGTCTCTGAGCTTTAAGTAAAAGATATATTCAATGAACAAAAGCAGCCAAGCAGACCACAGTAACACATTATATAAGAATTGTAAAAATAAAACAAAAGGTTTACAGGATTTTGCACAAAATCTTCATCACATTTCTAAAACCAGAGGTATAAGTCACAATCATTTATGTAATAAAATATCTGTATCACAGGATTCATAAAAATCTAGCCAAAATGGTATTCTCATTTCCGCAAAGAGTACATTTTAAAACAGATTTTATACAATGCCATTTAATCCAGATGACTGATCAGCTCTAAGAATATTAATCCAGTTGCATTCTGTACTATCAGTTCTTCCACATAAATCTCTCCCTCTTTTATATCACAATGTACTTACTGTACACAAATTTAAAATGATGGTTTCCACCACTTCTTCCACATTTTAAAAAAAAAGCATCTATAGGTATTTTTATTTTTATATCTGAAAAATATCCCCCATACATTATTTTAACTTCTGATTCATCCTGCCAACATAAAAAGGTTGGCAGAATGTACCTATCACAGTATGGCTCACATTCTTGGTATCACAATTTGTATAAATATTTAAACTGTAATTCGGTGGATATAATTGGAAAAGTGACACTTAAAAGAGAGTAAAGTCCCTTTATTTCCACTATTTCATTCTGTCAGAATTTTCTTTACAATATAATATTTGTCTTAAATATATAAAAGTTAGAAGTTCTGAAACATTTATACTCATTTGTATATGCCAATTACTAGTTATATTTTGTGCAGCTTGAGTGAGTTTGTTGTAATTCAGAATAAATCTGACATTGCTATTGGTATTTTTTCTTCTGAATTCACTTCTGTTTTCATAATATTCAGTGGAAAACATTTTTATAATTCTCTTCCATTGATGTATGACTGTATTCTTAATTTGTTCTACTTTATTATTATTATAACCTCTTATCATAAAATCAGAACTCATATCAGTAATCTGTTCTTGAAACACTTTGTCACTAGTATTTGGACTAGAACAATTATATATAGTTGGCCAACAAACAGGAAGTACCGCAATGCATAAGGTAAGCGATGGGAGCCTTTTTTTTTTTTAAATTTGCCCTTTTCCCCACTGTAGTGTGATCTTGGAGTTGGTGTGTGTGTGTATATATATATATATATATATATATATATATATATATATATATATGTGTATATTACAGATGTAGATAGCTCGGGGTGTGGGAGATGTTGGTGGCGAAGCCCCCCACCTTGGTTGATTCAATTTGCAATTTTGGCCAGCTATGGCCAGTCAGTGTTTTTTTTTTCCAGAAAAATCTGTATTCGGTAACTTACGTTTTAGATATTTTTCATTCGGTATTTAGCTGTTCAATGCTATTTCTTTTTGGTAGCCAAACATAGACTCAGTTCCTTTCAATAGCACAATCACTTGTCGAATAAGACATAGGCCAAATTCATAAAGGTTACCACAAAGTATAAACTATGTGTGCACATAGTATACACTTTGTAATAACCTTTATGAATCCAACTTACATTATCTTTGTATTTCTAGAACCAAAAATAAAATATTGTTTTCACAGGGCAGCACTGTATTGGCATATGGATTCGCAATTGAAGTGCCTGTAGCTACTTCCTTCTTTTGTAAATAGTAAATATCTTGAAATAAAGACATACCCCCAGATTCATGAAGCTCGGCGCAAGGCCGGCGTAGTAAGGCTTGCGCAGGCCATGTGGCGTAGATGTGGAGTAGTCGCACCATATGCATATTAATGAAGGCATGCAGCCGCCACAGCCATGTGCATAGGAAACGTGTGCATGTGCAAGGGGCATATCGAAGTTGTGCAGGGAGGCGTGTCAATGTTGGTTTCCGAGGAGCAACCTAAACTGCAGAATATTATATTCCGCCAGCAATAGTAATCGTACCTATGAGTGTCCGTGGAGACCGAAACGTATGCAAAGCAGAGTCCCTGCAAACAGAAAATGAAGACTCAAACACAAATGCACGGTAGGGAATAACGGGTCCCTACCCATGAACAAATGACAGGAAAACCATGTGCCTGTAGTCCAACGTAGTGTAGATAGCTATACCATGTGGAAGTGAAACGTATCAGATGTTAGCGTGCCACCAGTAGGTACGTCCACTCCAATGGAGAGGGTCAACAGCCGACCCATAATTTGAGGGAGGGAACATAGCTGTGCAGATGTGTCCATAACAAAATACACGAGGAGAAATGTAGATATAGGTAGTGACCGTATGTCTGAATCATATCCCACAAGCCATGTAATAGTCACATACAAAAGGTATGTCCGTATTTCACATACCAAATGTGATAGGAAATAGCATACGCATGTAAACGAAACAGAAGGAGCATATAAACGAGCCATAACAACACGGACACATGTAGGCCGAAAGGAACAGTATGATCCGTACCGTTGACCAAGATTACCCCCATTTTGCGAGCGACAGTCCCTCTGTGGGCAGATGTGTCCTGACACAGACATGTAAAACTGGCAAATGTCCCGAGAATATAGGACATAATTGCTCCGTAGACGTCATGCAATAGTTGCAGTAAACATATTTCACTGGAAGTATAATACATAAATGTCATAACAAACAGAATAAGATACCGAAATGCTACAAGAATAAGCTTAGAAATAGGCAAGAATTGTAAGTTCTATCTGCCAAACTGACCATGGGTATGTGTCGGCCTGTGAAATATGCTGTGTTCACTGCAACTGTCACAGTAGGGTTGCCACCCTCACAAATGGCCAAAGTGGGACATGTTTGGTACAGACATCAGATTGTACAGGCCGACACATAGCCATGGCCAGTATAAAGGACAGAACATAACTGTTTTGCCTACAGAAAAGCATATTCCTGTAGCATTTTAGTTGCTTAGTCTGTTTTTCATAACAGTCAGGTATTTTAGATACAGAATTAACTGCTCAATGCAACTATCACATAAAATATAAGAAATATGTGTGTCCTAAAATCTCAGGACAATTGCCATGTTGACAATTACATGTCAGGACACAACTGCCCAAAGAGGGACTGTCCCTCGCAAAGTGGGACAGGTGGTAACCCTATGTCACACTGTGGACAATTGAAAAGGTGCAAACACAACCATTGATTGTGGGGAGACAATGTCCACAACAGTCGGACATGTGTAAGGAATAGCTTGGACATAAGAAAAGGTGCCATCCTACCAATGAGTAGAACAGGCTGGCAAAATCCGGAAGGCAGCTGTATAATCCGAACGTGTATGTGACACAGTCGAACGGGTAGTACCTGGATACACCAACCAAGTAATGAAAGTGAAGTAAGGGCGTGTACCTATGTGCGTGAGGTATAGCATGTGGACAGCAAACATGGCAGGGTAGTCCACACAACCATAAAGGTACCCGACACTTGTAGGGTAGTCAATGTGTAACTCTGGCCGTGTCATGGGCCAACAACCAAAGTAGTGCTCTATGGGGTGTGAGTAATTTGCGTGTGAGGGGTGTGTGTTTAATGGTAAATTCCTCAAAGGCGATACTTGTGTCATATGCAGAAAAGGTGAACCGGAGGTGTATGAGGGGGCAGCGGGTGAAGTGGAAAGAAACACAACCTCATGTAGAAACAGCTGCAAGACAAGCAGACAGGCCATAGTGTAGAACACAATCCCACAAACATGTGAATATGGAAATATGCGAGACAAATGTATAGATACGGCACCATCACATACCCACAGATGGGTCCTGATGGAACTGGCCATAACAAACGCAACACACCTGGATGCATAATAGCCTACCCAGCATACCCTCCACAACACACAACCTGCCACCATACCAGAACGTCCACCAAATCCAGCCGTACTTGGTCCACTGGTTTGTTGCAGAAACAGCTACACACAGTGACCCCTATGCATATGTAGTTGGTATTGTCACCCTAGGCAGTGTCAGGATTGCAAACCATGTATCCCCTGCAGGTAAAACCCCCTGCACGTTTTCGTGAAGCCACAAAAATCTTTGGTATCTAACTTGTTTTTGTCTTGACCACTTTTTGGGATATCCCTCACAGGATGACCAACTTGTGTAAATAGTAGAATGGGTATGACGACATGATGTCCAATCCAGTAGATATCTGGACACAAGTCAGAACGTGCAGTGGAGGTCCATGACACTGTCCAGCCCTAAGTGGGCATGAATAACCTACCACCCAGGATAAAATACCTTCCCGTGACGCACGTGTCCAGACACGAATAGGAGGGAGAATATAATGCACACATTTGCAAAGTGGAAAATGGCATGAGGGCGAGGAAGACACTACGTAAACAGGTCAACCCTTATCAAGTGTGAGGGACACTGACTGTGTGCAGTCATGACTGACCATACCTGTCAACCTGTGTGAGCAAGATATCTGGACAAAGCCATGAATATAAGTGAGACAAAGGTCCAAACTCAGGGACAATCTGTAAACATATCTCTTAGAAACATAGAATTTGATAGAATAACAGTTTGCGCATTGGCATTAATGTCTGGAGTATGAAGTGTGAAACCCAACTGTCTGTCAGCACGTTCCGACTGCAGTCTTTAATACTGAGCTACTGCTGTGCCAGAACATAACAGCGTATTACAAAGGTCCGTGCCATACCACTCAACTGTCCGGATATTCGCAGAATGACTAGGGTCACCACCTGTCCCACTTTGCGAGTAACAATCCCTCTGTAGGCAGTTGTGTCCTGTGAAAAAAATCAAGACATAGCAAATGTCCTAAGAGTTTATTTATTTTATTTTTATTTTATTTTACATTTGTTGACTGGGCTAGTCTAGCTGGATACATATCCTTTTTCAGTAGAGGCCCAGGGAGATAAGCTCCGAGTTAAGTAAAATTACATAAAAACAGTAGTTAAAAATACAATAGATAAAAACAAGTCTACAATAGTTAAAATTTCAATACTTAAAAAGCATATTTATATGAATTACTACACATGAAAGAATTAATATTTGGATAGAGAAAATATATAAAAAATAAGACATGTTTAAGAAATAAGTATAGAGGCACAGGAAACTTTATAATTGGCAAAAGTATAGGAGAAAACAAGGGTTCAGAGTTATTGAGTCATATGGGGTAGAAATAAGAAAGATTGAAGGAAATAGATGAAAGAAGAAAGAACAAACAAAGCACTAGATAGTGTACAGGTGACTTCTGAGGAGTTTAGTTACAAAGAGGTCATAGCAGGGAAGATAGGGGTAGTGCAAGGGGAACTATGGTTCAGTCTGGTTTTGAACAGGGACAGAGCCAGCGTATTTGCTGGTGTTCTTTTAGGTGTTTCTTGAAGAGAGATGTTGATGAGAGAGATGTGAGTGTAATAGGAAGGTTATTCCAAATTTTGCCCACAATATTGGTAAATAGTGAGTCCCCCGCTTTATTGTTAGATTTGACATTAGAAATTAGTAGTTTGTTTGCAGAGCGAAGTGTAGAAAGATTGTTATAAGGGGTGATCAGGTTAGTGAGGATTGGGGAGTTATTTGGGTGATGAAGAATTTTTGTGTGATAACAAGTTGATAATACAATAGTTGGTTTTGTAGCTCTGACCATCCTAGTTGTTTGAGGTTGTAGCAGTGGTGGGTTCTGAAAGGGTTCCCTGTGGCAAATCTGGCTATGTTGTTATAGCTAGTTTCCAGTTTGTTTATGTTGTATTTTGATAGGTTGGTGTATATAGCAGAAGCATAGAAAAGGGTAGAGATGAGGTGAGTTTGGGCAATAGAGGTTCTCGCTAGTGGTGTAAGGTAGGGTCTGAGTCTATACAGGGAGCCTAGTTTTTTATTGACAGTTTGGATGGTGTTATTGATATGGTCGTCGTAGCTGAGTTTATTATCGATGGTTATGCCCAGGAGACGTGTGTAAGTATCTGGGGTAATCATAGTTCCATCGTTGGAGGTAATTGTAAAGTTGATTTCTGGTGATTTTTGGGTGGGAGAGAAAAGCAGTAATTTGGGTTTTTTTTGGATTTAGGAGGAGGCAATGGTGGGTAAACCATGTTTCTACAGTATTAAATACTGCTTGAGTCAAGGTCTGAAGAGAGGTTGATGACTTAGCTGTACAGATTAAAGTTGAGTCATCGGCGTATTGTATGCAGGTGGCTTTAGGAAAAATAGTGTTGAGATTATTAGTAAAAATGGAGAATCAAAGAGGGCCTAGAATAGAGCCTTGAGGGACTCCAATGTTTACGGGAATAGGTGAGGAGAGATTGTTGTCCCAGAGTACTGCTTGTTGTCTATTTTCTAGATAGGATGTAAACCAACTTATTGTTTGTGGGTCAAGAGATTGGGCTTTTAGCTCACTGATTAATAAGTCATGGTTAACCATATTATTTCCTAATTTACTTTAATAGTCGCATAAAATGGTTATTTTATATATGAATCTTCAATATGTTATGTGAAGTAGCATAAGATATTCAAATGTTACTAGAATAACCTATTATATGTACAAAAAAGGTTAAAGTTCAGTACTATGCACGGCTGTAGGTATGTGTTGTCCTGGAAAATCTGACATCTCTACAGAACATGTCCCACTTTGGGCAGTCGAAAAGGTGGCAACCCTAAGAATGACCACAGGTTCGCCCCATACTGTTGGTGTGTGCCTCTGACAATCTGCACCAGTGTGGTAAATAGCTGAGGATTGACATCAGTAAATAATGAGAAATATCCTGAGTATAAGACTCCACAACCTACAGAAAACTCATGCTAATGCAAGACCTAGCATTCTATCAATGTTGTAAGCTTGTAAGAGCAATCGTTAAAATGTGTCCCTAATTGTCCCCCCATCGTGTAGGTTTTGCACAGGTTCAGTGCTCTAAGAGGTTGAGAGGTACATATTTACAGGAACAGCCCTTCACACTTGTGTAATGTACAACCGCATACCTGTAGTCACTTCATGTCCAAAAATAATAATCCCCGTATGACTGTATAGAGGTAATAGTCAAATGTGAATGGGAACACCCCTCACCGTGGAGTATGGACTGTAACAAACCCACCCATTATATGTAATGCCAACAGAATTAGCTTCTGACAGGTGCCCAAACACCTGTGTCTATAAACACAGGTAAAACTTCAAAATAGGGAGATAAGCCCTGTCCATATGCTTCATCTGACATTTAACCTCAGCCAGGGAAGTTCCGTTCACCAGGTGGACAAGCCTAAACCCAGATCACTACATGAACACCCTGACAATCAAAGACCTGTATGTGGCTGGACTATATGCCTTGGTGTTCTGCATACCTTCGGAGTGATTAACAATGCAGCCGGAGTCCACAGCAGTAGGCAATAGGGAATGTGTAATATGTAGTACCGCCTTTTTCCCAGCAGGAGAATGGATGCCTGTGTCGTAGGTGAAGCGGTGAGGCGTATGTTGATGCAGCTAAGTACTATGGGTATGCATATCAATGAGGGAGAACACCAATAGAATAGTGGTTCCGGTATCTGGCCAATGTGAATGCAGTCCTGGTTGACCTATGACCTCTGCACATATAACTTGAAAGTGTAATTAAAGCGTTCGTGCAGTACACACATTTAAATATGTAAAGGTGAACGTGTGTTTCACAGTAGTCCGTAAACTGGAATAGAGATATGTAACTGTTACGGTCAGAATTATGAAAGTTCACGGAAGCACAATTATCTATGAAACATATGTAACCCACAATAAGGATATGCAAGTGCGCCTGCGCGTGTGTAATCCGCTCACAGAATAGAAAATGAATAGTGTTTTCCCCACATTCCATGTACATGGCTCATACCTGTTAAATCCGTAAAATACTAAACCGGACAAAGCCATGACAACAACTGGTACAAATAGGGACAATCCCCAGATATTGCCCTAACAAACATAGAAAGTGGATAGAATAACAGGTGTGTCACTAGCATGGATTCTCTGAAGGGTATGAAGTCGTAACCTGAAATGTTTGTCATTATTTACCAACATCAGTCTTTAATGATATGCCACTAACTTGCCAGATAGACACAAGGTTATGAAAAACGGACCACAAATAGGGACAATCCCCAGATATTGCCTAACAAACAGAGAAAGTGGATAGAATAACAGGTGTGTCACTAGCATGGATTCTCTGAAGGGTATGAAGTCGTAACCTGAAATGTTTGTCATTATTTACCAACATCAGTCTTTAATGATATGCCACTAACTTGCCAGATAGACACAAGGTTATGAAAAACGGACCACAAATAGGGACAATCCCCAGATATTGCCTAACAAACAGAGAAAGTGGATAGAATAACAGGTGTGTCACTAGCATGGATTCTCTGAAGGGTATGAAGTCGTAACCTGAAATGTTTGTCATTATTTACCGTCAGTCTTTAATGATATGCCACTAACTTGCCAGATAGACACAAGGTTATGAGAACCGGACCACAAATAGGGACTATCCTCAGATATTGCCTAACAAACATAGAAAGTGGATAGAATAACAGGTGTGTCACTAGCATGGATTCTCTGAAGGGTATGAAGTTGTAACCTGAAATGTTTGTCATTATTTACTAACATCAGTCTTTAATGATATGCCACTAACTTGCCAGATAGACACAAGGTTATGAAAAATGGAGCAAAGATAAGAGGCAAACAGCTGTACATGCAGCGGAAATCTGTACAGTTGAAAGGTATGATATGGGGATATATATACACATATATCCACAGACATAATCCAAAGCAAATTACGAGATGAGGAATGTACAGACATATGTATATATGTACAGATATATATATATCTATACACACATGATACATGAAAACATATATACACACCAAACACATGTCCCTGTACATATAACACATGTACATAAATAGGTCACGGTATAGCTAATATGGATAGACAGACAGACATGCATGAAAGGAGAATACACCGATGGTTTCGAAACCATTTCCCGGAAAGTACCAGTGTGACAGGGCCTGCAAGTTTTACACATTAAACATGAATATAGGTGTCCTTTGCAGGACCCCAAAAATTTATCTGTACAAAGTGCGAACCGTCATTGATGCTAAAGACGTCACAGCTGCAACTACGATATAGCTGTGCATGCAACAGTAGCAGGTGCAAGGGTAATAACACATGGGTCGATTGAATGTATGATGTACGAGCTGATATCTGCAGAGTGGGGAGTGCTCGGAAGTGTCATCACACTTTATTATCGCTCACATTAAACATGTATAATGGGTACTGTGGAGGTGTGTTAGGTATGGGAATCATGGGTATGCAGAATTGGGCCAAGGTGCTGGTTGGCACAGATCTATAAGGTACGCCCCATGGGAGTGATCAATATACCCATGTGGGTATAGCACACGCCTATATTCACAAAAAGGTGCAATCCACCCACTGGATATTGTGTAAACCATTGGGGGAAGACGTAGGGACCTATATCAGTGTCATGTAGGCGATTATCATGGATAGACACGCATACAACCAAGATGGTAACCATACCTGCCAGAATGTCAGAATAAGACAGCTGGACTAAGGCATAGTACACGACAGACAAATAGGGACTATATTAAATATACCTCAGACAAAGTCAGACCATTGATAGAATAATTGCATAGTCTGGAATACGAATGTTATGAGAGTTAGTAATCATGAAATAGAAATGTCAGTCATGATTACCTAACCACACAGTCCGTCATGGCTTGCCAGCAATCTATCAGAAAGGCACATTATCATGACAAATGTAACAGAATCATAGGTCAAACCCTAGGGCGTATACCCATAATGTGTACAGGTGAGAGGTATGAAGGTAACCCGTCCTAATGAAATGTACAGAACTAGTGATACTAGGTGGACAGGTGAGAAGAAAGACGTCAGGACAAATGACAAACCATGTACAACTCATAAGCATGTTTGTCCACAAATGTGAATTACAATGTATGGCCTGTGAAAGTCAATGTGGAAGGTTAATAGACTCAAACGACATGTGTCCCTCAGGGTGTCATGCAGTGTCACTGATACAGTGTCCAGTCCACCATACTCGTACGTGAGCTCTGCCACTGACAGAAAGCGCAAATACCGGCCTACACATAAGGTACATGATGGAATAAGTACTGTGGATAAGCACCTGTTGGCCTGTGTGAGGAATATAACCCAGTGGGTGGGTGTGTTCAGCAATAGGAATGTAATGGTAACTGGCCTGTGATGGCGCCATGTATTGTGTGTATTGGCATAACTGTACGAATGTGCAGATGTATGCCTCATATGTGTGGTGTGTTCCTCTCACAATCTGTACCTGCATACCTCTCAACTGTACAGATTTTTGCAGAATGTCCAGAGTTGTGCCTCGTATATTTGGTACATTTTTCATAAAATTGTGGTTTTCTGGCAAATTAGTGCAAATCATTAAAGACTGAAGTTAGAAAATAATGAGAGACATTTGAGTTTCAGACTTCATACCCTTCAGAAAATTCACGCTAATGCAAAACCTGTTATTCTATCAACTTTTTAAGTTTGTAAGAGCAATATTTAAAAATTGGCCCTACTTTTGGGCTTTTTCCCCACTTTTAGTTATGGCTTTGTCCAGATTTCCTGCTGTCAGAGGTTGAGAGGTATGTGTACCTGTCTGCCAAATACCTGAGAACTGACATCATTAAATAATGATAAACATATGTGTTTAAGACCCCAAATCCCTCAGAAAGGGCATACTAATGCAAAACCTATAATACTGCCAACTATCTACGTTTGTAAGAGCAATATGTAGAATCTGTCCCTATCTGTCCCCCCATCATGTTAGGCTTTGTACAGATGTTTTGCGCTAGGAGGTTGATAGGTATGATCAGAAACAGATACATTTCTGAGGAAACAGCATTATCGACTGCAAGATAACGCAGAAGGTATGAAAAGCGCTGCAGTAGGAAGTTCTTCTGCAGGTATGTGCTGACATGTCAAATGACACAGCAGTCTACAGGAAGTACCTATAGGGTGTCACCTTTACCAGTGATGACAGTGGGACATACCCACAGCCATGCATACACCACAAATAGCACACAACAAAGCCTAGGCCATGATACACGACGCCTTCTGCATTTATGGATTGAGTGAGAGTACAGCAAGGAAAGATGACTGCCAGGCTATTCAGCAAACACCCGCAGGGGCGTGCAAGACCGCCCGTAACACAAACATTGCACGGACAATGTTGGGATTTGCAACATACCCCATTTGTATGTGTAAGCTATGCAAATGATGTAATTATAGGGTTGCCACCTTTCCAAATGGCCAAAGTGGGACATTTGTGCCACAAACATCAGATTTTGCAGGGCAAAACATACCCACGGCCAGTACAAAGGACAGAACTTCAGTTGTTTGCCTGAATAAAAGTTTATTCTTGTAGCATTTTAGTTCCTTATTCTGTTTCATATAACATTTATGTGTTTCAGATACAGAATAACTGTTTTATGCAACTATTATATACAATATAAAAATACTTTTGTCCTAAAATCTCAGGACATTTGCCATTTTCTCACAATATTTTGCAGGACACAACTGCCCAAAGAGGGACTGTCCTCGCAAAGTGGGACAGGTGGTAACCCTACGTAACTACGCGATACATGAAACAGTAAGCTGTCCGTGCAAGAGCAGAGTTATGTGCAGAAATGTACCCGGATGTTATGCGACTAACATTTTGCACGTTGCTAAACGGAGCAATGACAGTTGCAAATACAGTATGAATACAGTCGAAAAAGCATGCCAATGTCCAAGTCCAAGGCCAGTGGCAGCTTTGTCCATTGGATATCAATGAACCAGTAGTTGTCCTCCCCCGATCCCTGGTGTGGAAGTGTAGCGCAGCGCCACAAGAACATGCTGCGCTTCAACAGAAGACATATGGATAATATACATACAAAATGTAGGTTTAGTTAGATGTTAGTATGCCATGCAGATGAATGGCAAGCCAGAGACAACATGGCTACTGCGTACTGGTACCTATGTGTGGAAGCGCTCTGTCAGAGATGTAACGAAGCATTTGTAGGCAACGTGAGGCAAGTGAGGCTGAGGATAGTGAATCACAACATGTCATGCCATATGGGCCAAGCTTTTACAGTGTAGTGTAGGTTAAGGGGACTATTAGAGTAGAAGATAGGTGGCAACAGGAGTGTGTATGTATAAAACACTGTAACCTCACCGGAGCAGTGTCACATGTGTGCTGTCAGTACTCAGTGGAAGAGGCGTGTCATGAGCTATCCCAGGGAATGTCAGGAGACTGACGGCGTATGCCATGGATACCACCGATGTGACCTGCAGACCTGCCCACAGTGTGTCTGCGCCCGTGCATGCCAGTAAGCCAGAGTATGTGTGCGCGCCTGTGGAAGAGAGAGTAAGCTAGTGTACGAATGGTGAAGCCCGTGTAATGTTGTGTATGCATTTGTAAGCAGGTATACATGTGTACTACACACATCACACACGTACTGCACACACGGACACACATGCTGCCAATACTACACACATCAGTGAAATGGCACATGGATGGAGACTACATCATCAGAGGTAACAGTGCTGTAAACTAAGCTACAGTGATGGTCATAGCTGCAATGCGTCATGCCTGCTGAAGTACACCTGGAAGTAACACACTGTGTGTTAACATCATGCTAACTTCAATACAATGGAATAAAGCCACTGTGTGCAGCAGCACCAGGTTAGTCAGATCCTGCATCAATGTTACACATCACAGGTGGTGGCACAGGTGACATCATATGCACAGGGTGTGGTGTTAACATGTCCAGAGCTGTCATAGAGCCATCCAATGTACACGTAGGTGTGTGTGTGTGAGAGACAATGGTTATTGCATGGCCCAATGGTGGTGCAATGGGTGTGTGTATGTGATAGCCGTAGCTGTTTGTGGTAAGTGTGTGTGTCTGCATATACACAGGTACAGCATGTCAGCCATATACAGGAGGTTGTGGGACAGTCACAGACCGTACCTGCCAGGCTGTAGAGATCACCATTACTGGCCATGGACACCCCTCCATGCATCCAACACAACCCAATCCTGCACATGTCAATGTCTACACATACAGTCCTGGGATCAGTACCACAACCTGTGGATAAACATGTGTCTGTAATGTTAAACTGGGGTGCATAGATTTGACAGTTACTACAGATGGATATGAGCCATACTCACACTCCAATGTAATAACCACCGCTGACTGTTTCCGACCACACGACCACTCAAAGGTGCTGCACTAACATTGTTTCCAATGCCCGTGTAATACCCAGCAACACAATAACCGGTCATTACACATGTATAACCCACAATCATTACAGCACACAGTATGTGCACTATCACAGAGCCATAGCAGATGTACATACATCCAAGGTGCTCACGTACAGACAATGTAGCACAGTCAAGAGTGATAATTCCAACATACTCTCTCTCTGTATATATATATATATATATATATATATATATATATATATATATATATATATATATATACATATATATATATATATATATATATATATATATATATATATATGTAGATAGATACATACACACACACACACACACACACACACACACACACACACACACACACACACACACACGTGGCAGGGTTGGGAGCAGAACATAAATGTAAGCACTGTACCACACGACAGCATTACGCAGTTACAAAACATGCTACCGTGATCAGTAGATCACATGATTCACACAGGAACACGTCTAGCCTGCAGACAGCAGCATCAAAGGCAAAGACGCCGCACAGATGTTATGGAGAGTGAATACTGTCAAAGCAATGTACTGTTGTCATGCAGCTGAAAACACACACACACACACACACACACACACACACACACACACACCCTTGGCAGGGCTGGGAGTCGAACATACACCTAACTACCCTAACACACTACAGCATGACGCATTTACAGAACGCGCTACTGAGATTACTGAACACAGCACTCCCAGAGGCATACTTCTAGGTGGGTGACATCATCCACAAAGGCAAAGACGTCGGTAGCAAACTGCTGTGGTGTGCGGCATCTAAAAGCAAGACAGAGTCCCCAGGCGGATGGGAAAATGCTTGCAAACACACACACACACACACACACACACACACACACTTGGCAGGGCTGGGAGTCGAACATACACCTAACTACCCTAACACACTACAACATGACGCATTTACAGAACGCGCTACCAAGATTACTGAACACAGCACTCCCAGAGGCATACTTCTAGGTGGGTGACATCATCCGCAAAGGCAAAGACGTCGGTAGCAAACTGTTGTGGGTGTGCGGTGTCTAAAAGCAAGACTGAGTCCCCAGGCGGATGGGAAAATGCTTGCAAACACACACACACACACACACACACACACACACACACACACACTTCGCAGGGCTGGGAGTCGAACATACACCTAACTACCCTAACACACTACAACATGACGCATTTACAGAACGCGCTACCAAGATTACTGAACACAGCACTCCCAGAGGCATACTTCTAGGTGGGTGACATCATCCGCAAAGGCAAAGACGTCGGTAGCAAACTGCTGTGGGTGTGCGGCGTCTAAAAGCAAGACTGAGTCCCCAGGCGGATGGGAGCATGTGCACAAACACACACACACACTTGGCAGGGCTGGGAGTCGAACATACACCTAACTACTCTAACACACTACAGCATAATGCATTTACAGAACGCGCTACTGAGATTACTGAACACAGCACTCCCAGAGGCATACTTCTAGGTGGGTAACATCATCCGCAAAGGCAAAGATGTTGGTAGCAAACTGCTGTGGTGTGCGGCATCTAAAAGCAAGACTGAGTCCCTAGGTGGAAGAGAGCATGCGCGCAAACACACACACACACACACACACACACACACACACACACACACACACACACACACACAAACACACACACACACACTTGGCAGGGCTGGGAGTTGAACATACACCTAACTACCCTAACACACTACAGCATGACGCATTTACAGAATGCGCTACTGAGATTACTGAACACAGCACTCCCAGACGCATACTTCTAGGTGGGTGACATCATCCACAAAGGCAAAGATGTCGGTAGCAAACTGCTGTGGTGTGCGGCGTCTAAAAGCAAGACTGAGTCCCCAGGCAGATGGGAGCATGCGCGCAAACACACACACACAAACTTGGCAGGGCTGGGAGTCGAACATACACCTAACTACCCTAACACACTACAGCATGACGCATTTACAGAACGCGCTATCAAGATTACTGAACACAGCACTCCCAGAGGCATGCTTCTAGGTGGGTGACATCATCCGCAAAAGCAAAGACGTCGGTAGCAAACTGCTGTGGGTGTGCGGCGTCTAAAAGCAAGACTGAGTCCCGAGGCGGATGGGAGCATGTGCGCAAACACACACACACACACACACACACACACTTGGCAGGGCTGGGAGTCGAACATACACCTAACTACCCTAACACACTACAGCATGACGCATTTACAGAACGCGCTACCGAGATTACTGAACACAGCACTCCCAGAGGCATACTTCTAGGTGGGTGACATCATCCACAAAGGCAAAGACATCGGTAGCAAACTGCTGTGGTGTGCGGCGTCTAAAAGCAAGACTGAGCCCCCAGGCGGATAGGAACATGCACGCAAACACACACACACACACACACACACACACACACACACACACACACACACTTGTCTGGGATGGGAGTAGAACATACACCTAACTACCCTAACACACTACAGCATGACGCATTTACAGAATGCGCTACCGAGATTACTGAACACAGCACTCCCAGAGGCATACTTCTAGGTGGGTGACATCATCTGCAAAGGCAAGGACGCCGATAGGGAATGTATAGAGAGTGAGCAGTCTGAAAGCATATTACTGTCCCAAGGTAGACATAGACAAACACATGGCAGTGGTGTGATCAGGGCAACCAAATATCTACGGAGCACTACAACAACACTACATAGATACGGGACCCGCCACAGACAGTACACCCTTCAAGACAGCAACCAGTGTGTTCAATGTAGGCATCCGTTGTGACATTGAAAATGGACACCTGTTGCCTGGATGACCACCATCGCTATACAGGATGTCAATGGCCATGCCCACACGCTTAGTATCACACGTCTGTTTGGAAAGTACTGTGTGTCCATCTACACAACGGCATACTGGGCATGTTCACACACTTAGCAGTTGCAAAGGGCCATCTTGCATGCTTGCACATGGATTCTAAACACGGAAGGACGCACTTTGGAATGTACTGTGTGTCCATCTACACAATGGCGTACTGGGCATGCTCACACACTTAGCAGTTGCAAAGGGCCATCTTGCATGCACACAGATTCTAAACACGGAAGTGCGCAGTTTGGAATGTACTGTGTGTCCATCTACACAATGGCGCACTAGGCATACTCACACACAGCAGTTGCAAAGGGCTGTCTTGCATGCATGCACACGGATTCTAAACACGGAAGGGCACAGTTTGGAATGTACTGTGTGTCCATCTACACAACTGTGTACTGGGCATGCTCACACACTTAGCAGTTGCAAAGGGCCGTCTTGCATGCACATGGATTCTAAACATTGAAGAGCACAGTATGGTATTACTGTCCCCACGTACATGAAGGCCACTCACATGTATTGACCAGTACATACTCAGGAGCTATCACAGATGTCTCAGGTGCATATCACAGATGTACACACCACAATGTACAATGTAGCCCTCCAACATCACCATGTCATTGGACCAGCAATACACAGCTATACATTAACACAACACCGTGTGACTCATGACCAGTGCACTGTACATAGGTCTACAGCAACTGTGCAGACTACACATGTACCGACAGGGTTCCATCATGTGTTATGCATTGCAATGATACCACTGTACATAACCAGGTCTGCCCTACAGAAACCTGGGGCCCTGGATCTTACACAGCTGTGACAGATGACTGTCGCTGTACACCAACGAACACACATGTTAGGCTATGTCATACATGTAACTGCAGTGGATATGTGCATGGACCACACACACGACACATATATACATAGCATAGCTTTTGCCGTCCTCCGTGCAGACAAGTGGCTACAGCAATTATACGCATGCAAATGGAAGGTGGGTCCATGGCTGTTGAATGCTAACAGTACATGAGGCAGCAATGTTGACCGAGGAGACATTCCCTCTGTACTAGTTACCCATGACACCCATCATATCATACAACAGTCCATGTGTTATGTATGTCAACACACATGTCCACCAATTGCAATGCATACAAACATGGCTACATGACAGGCATGTAGGACCAACACACATGTACAATCTGTAGTGTGCATGCAGCTGCCATGCATGTGCAGTAGCTGATGTAAGTAACTAATCTGTGCCTAACTACAACATGCAGTTGCAATGCAGCCCCATCATTGACAACTGTATATGGTGACATACTGACAGTATGGTAGGATGTACAGCAGGTATGGATGGATGTGTGTACAAAAAGTGGTGATCCACCTGTGTAGATGGATGTTTGCCAGGGACAGCTCACAGGTGTGTCACACGCCATCCTACCATTACATGTGCAAACTGTACTCTATGTTACCCTTACTTGACGGTGTAGACATAAAACCTACACAGCGGTCAGGTGTTACCGACAATACGTCACTTGACACCTGTAACACTTACATCCTCCCGTGTGCATATAGCAGCACAATTGCCGAAGGTAGCGTTGGTACACATAATGCGGCCAATACTGCTGCATGTCTGTCAGACGTATCATCACATAGCAGGTGTATCATTCACAGTACTGCCATGTGTGTTTGATTGTGTGACCATATATGCCACATATGGTGGGGAATACATCCCAATTGTTATACACCCCTGTACACTGTTGTAGAGATCTGTACATACTGCAGTGTGGAAAGCATGACGTAGGCAGGTGTGGTGTGTGTATCACACACATCAGCTATCCATATGTGTATGACATTTGTGGTCTCCACAGTGTGTGTGTGTGTGTGTGTATGCAGGTATGTATGGCTGCCTGGTGCATGGAGTGAGGGTGTATGCTACCATACAGAACACACAGGATCCCTAACCCCTCATGGTGATGTAGTATACTATCCTGTTGATGCCATTGGTCTCAGCTGCACTTGCTACCTGTACATGTTTTTTCTCTGTGTCGCGTCATGTGGGTTCACAGTACTGTGACGGTGATGACCAAATAGGCAAGGGTCCTCACCTCAATACTATTGTGTGCGTTACAGTGTTGTTGACCCCGTGAGTGTGAGCATGTTCCTGTAATGTGACAGGGTATTACTGCTACACAGTGAGGCCTCATGCTATCAAGTGGCCTCTAACATTATCATTGGTCAGACCGCTGTGTACAACCCCTGCACCATGTCAACATACCTGTGATGTAACCTGGTATGGATGTCACGTCTCTAGCCACTGTAGCCTATTAAACTGCCCACATGCTTCTGGATCAGTATATGTGTGGACATCTGTGTTATATTAGACTTTCCAACAGTCAGGCTGAGGCTACGTATAGCATGCTGATATTGCCATATGTGCCTGCGAGTACTCCACAGTTACACATGGGAGACTGCAAACAGTGCTACCTATAGGCACATGCAAGTATACCATAAGGAGGGAACCAGGGCATCATTACCAACATGCTGTTACTGTTGTTACCGAGACACATACTGTGAATGTATAACAATGCATGCTAAGCCTGTACTACATGGTATGTCTGGTGCGTGTCAACAGTACACAACTAATGTAATATACACTTCCCTCACTATTCTTACACAACTAATGTAATATACACTTCTCACTATTCTGTTCACCCTGTGCATCAGACCATTTGAGCATGTCCCTGCACCAATGGTGTGGATGACAGGGATGCGGCACAGGTTTCATCATATGCACAGGGTGATAATGTTTGCCAGGGGCATAGGCTGCACCAATGGATGACATCTTGTGTGTGGTTAAGGGCCAGTGATATGATTGGACATGTCTGTTCAGTATGCATGTGGGTGTTGTGGTGCACAGATGTCTTCGCTGTGTGCATGTATGTGTGCACACAGTTCTGCCTTTTGTGAGGCCTACACGTGGTATTATTGACAGCTCCAGATTGTACAGACCAGGTTGTACAACTCACTGTGTCCGGCCACAGCCACGTGACCTGTGCCTGCCAGGGGTTGTACGGGCACTAACAGGCAGAGGTACAGCTTGGCTACTGTCCAACGACACATGTCCACTGGAACTGTGTCCCTGCTGGGAACGTCCAGGATCATGTCCACGTGGCCTGCTGTGTCCTGGTGTGGGCAGCACAGCACCAGCTGCACTGCTACTGGTACCAGCACTATGGGAGTGGGCATGTGAGGTGGCACGCTCACGTTGACCTGCACTAGGTGGTGTAGCTGGCCTACGTCCACATGGCCTAAGCCTCACTCCTACCAGATATTCCAGCACAGACAGCTCACGCTCGTGGATTGCCATGCCACGGTCAAGGATTCCGACCATGTCACCCAATCGCCTGCCCAGAACATCAGCAATCTGCTGTTGAGCATTTGCCAATGCTTGGATGTTGTCATTTAGGGTATGGATAGCAGCCCTCTGCAGCCTCTGCCCTTCTCTGTTCTGCCATTCAGCACGTGCCTGTGCCGCCATTACAGTCTGGAACATGCGTCTGGTGATACCAGCTGTTGCGCTCTGTCCTGCAGGTGCATGTCTGCCAGAGGTCCTCCTACGAGCAGCACCGGCCACATGCCTGTGTGGCACATCTGCAGTCATTACACTGACACCATGGTG
Organism: Protopterus annectens; assembly: GCF_019279795.1. NCBI lineage: Eukaryota > Metazoa > Chordata > Ceratodontiformes > Protopteridae > Protopterus > Protopterus annectens. The sequence goes on from NC_056731.1 coordinate 1,975,958,212, forward strand.
TGTAGACACACCTTCTGTAGCCACCACACATTCCTGTTCCATGCTAACAGATGATGATTGTCCTTCCTCTATGGCCACTGGTGATGTGGTATGTGCTGGCAGAAGAACTGTGTGCGGGGAAGATGGGGACATAGCTGGGATGGCAACCACTGGTACAGATTCAGCCCCTGACAACCCTGCCTGTACCTCATGCATATGTTCATCACTGCTTGTATCTGTGGGGACACTAACATCAGATGGACCGCAGGAGGGTAACGCACCTACATCACCTGTGAATGCAAAGAAAGACTCTAAATTAAAATAGACACACAGACACACACAGACACACAAACACACACACACAGACACACACACACACACAGACACACACACACACACACACACACACACACACACACACACACACACACACACAGACACACACACACACACACACACACACACACACACACACACACACACACACACACACACACACACACACACAGACACACCATGCATGTGATTTGACAGATGGCATGCAGCATGCCTGTAATACGGCAGAGGGCATGCAGCTCAGACATTAATAGTGTTAGCAAGCATACCTCGTAGGGGTGCACACTACAGCAAGCAGGTGTCATATCAATAGCCATGCAGTTCACACAATCATGGTAGTATGCATGCATCCCCATGATACACCATGTGGACCAGAACAGGATAACAGTACACATGGCTGATGTGACCTTGACATGTAATCTGCTGACGTGTGCATTAACATGCATACATGTCTGACACAATGGTGTCCTGACACATATACAGCATCATAATGGGCATCACATTGCGGTGTTGTCAGTATGCCCTACAGACAGAATGCATGTTTAGCAAATGTGCATGAGCATGGAAGGGTAGTGTGAGCCGTCTACATTGCTATACAGTGTGAAGCACAGACACTGTGCCATTGCATGGCATCATGAGGCATCTATATTGCTGTACAATGCATAATATGTACACATTGCATAGCCATAGCTGCATGCATACCCATGACATAACTGTGGATTGTGACCCACGATGCTGAGGTGTATACACACCAAACCATGCTGTGTCAAGTGACAGGTCAGTGGAGGACCTACAGATGACACCCCTGCACAACAACTACAGGGTCTTAGCTGCCTGGCAACCATGTCCACGCATAGTGGACATGTCAATTCACCATTTCCCACATGACATTGATGTACCACACACATGAGGTGCACAGCTAACGGTGATGTCCTACAGCAGCAAGGGAAATGTACAGTATATGTGGCCTGATGTGGTGTCAATGTCTGTGGAAGCTGTACAGGTGACTACTGTCATGCTATGACACAGTCGTGATGTTCAACAGATCTTATAAGGTAGACGTCAGTGACACCTCCACTAGCTGTACACAGGCTTTTAGGATGTCCAGTGTACCACATCAACTGTATAATCAGTCAACTAAGGCTATAATTGGACCATGTGTGGACAATTAGCAACAGGGTGTGTACACATCACATCTACTGTGTGGCTACGTGTCTCTGGCCATCCCCCATGGCCATGTGTGCACATGTGTTGACCAAATGTGTGTGATGGCCATCTCACATGTCTGTGTTGTCCCATATGACATACACCCATAGATGTCAGATATGTCACCATCCACAGGGCTATGCAGACAATGGGTTGTATGTTTGGTATGTGGGGTATGGGTCATGGGATAGTGTGACAATATTGCAGCCAGAACACTACATGTCTGGGATATGTCAGATGGCACATCACAATGTGTGCACCCAATGCAGGGGCATATAACACAATGGTGACACCTGTGGGCTGCCCATATCACAGCTCACTGTGTGGTACTGTTTGCGCACCACACATGTTGTTCCACTGCATACTACATATGCCTCCATTGTAGAACACCTCCACTGTTGTATGCACAGCTGACCACACATGTAGCAATGACAACTACTGTGGTTTCAAGTCAGTGTATCATTTTGTTTGTAAATAATGCACATGGGTGGCCTGTGTGAATGATGGGTGATGCGACCTGTGTATCGTGACTGGAACAAACATCAAGTGTGCAACTGTTAACTGGCTACATGGAAAATAGATCTATGCTTTAACATGCCTGATACTGATGACAGTCTCACCTGCAACAGACTCATGTCTGTGCGGCATGTCAGAGGGGTGACACAGCAGTATGAACATTATTCCTAACTGCCTGACAGCTACAGGGTGCACTGTGCATGCTAACACATCCGCCTGTATAATAGCATATAGTATGCACATGTGTGCATACACAGGGTAGCATACTGTAGTATGCAGCATGTGTGTCCACATACCTTGCATATGTTGTTACTTTACATAATGTACAGTGACACATGCAACTAAATGGGATATAATAGCCATATGTGCAGTACTGACTTGCCAGGCAACTCCAGGCTCATTGGTTGGGAGACACCCACCTCCACGATGGCAGCTAGTGTGTGTGTGGATGCTGTTCTGACGGTGTCCCCAGACTGGCCAGTAGCTCCTGGGTGTGTGTGAGTGGGGGCTGGGTTGGTGGCCCACCACCTGTTCCACCTTGTTCCCTGGCAATTGCAGTGGCACACTGTTTTGCATGTTGTATCAAGTGCATGCAGTGTCTGCCCACCTGCTGGTAGGTGCGGTTATGGCCACCCACATCATTCACCCTCCTGCGTAGATCCTGCCACAGGTTGTCCCGCTGCTGGGCATGCTGTGGCACATGGCTGAACAACACCTCGTAGTTCTCATGGAGGTATGGGATGAGGACATCATCCTCCTGGCGGCTGTACACTGGAAGGCGTGTACGAGGCATTATCTGTAAGACATAATGATGGTGACAGGTCACAGTTTCAGAGATGTATAGAGATACTGCTGCACATACATTTCTATGACATCTAGTACATCTGCACAGTAATCTTTGCAAATCATCATGACACTGACACGACTGACGTGTTTGTGTCACACACATGTAACACCTGTTATGCATTGGATATCATCACCATATATGTGTGTCACCTCATTACAGTGTTCATACTCCATGTGAATGCTGTCTTGATGTGGGCATGTCTATTTGCCTGCACTGGTGTTCTTACCTATCTGCACATGCCTGGATGTGTCCACGGTACTGCTGTTGACCTTGATGCTGTGTATATGTCACATATCAACACAGACACAGCCTTAATGGACTTGAGCAGTGACAATGCACACATACGCATGGACATCAGTACATGTATGTGTTTTGCCTATAGACATCTACACAGCACTGTACAGCTGTTCAACATCCTGCCACGGATCACCTGTGTTGCACATGAGGTAGACATGGGACAATGGCTAGTCGGACGTCATTTGCAGGGATGGTTATCAACCATAGCATGTACAGGCAAGGTTTCCCAGCTGTAACAGACAGCCAGTATGCCACCGTGAGGTGCATCAGTGCCGCATTACTGATCTGGACAGTTGATATTATATCTACCATGCGGCCATCACACCATGTATGACTCGGATGACATGTGCAGCTTTGATGGACAGGGTTGCATGGTTTGGTGGGAGTATGTCACATGTATGGCAAATGGATCTGTCCAGCATGTGGCGATCCTAGTATTTGGACGGTGGCTGTCCATGACGTATGTCTTACAGATCAGGATATGAACATGTAGCATGTCCATCATCATGGTGTAGCAAATGTCTTTATGCAAGGTAGACAGCATGCTGCGTAGTGGAGGTGAGGATTGTGAAGGCTGGTATCACCCATCCACGCATGGCCATTACCCCTTAAAGGTGATATGTGATCCAATATTGGTCACCCCAGTGCTGTATATGCCTGTCCAATGATCTCCACGCTCATGGATGGCACCCTGTCATGACATGGTTACCTCGTATGACTACCCAAGGGGCCTGGAGATGTCACCAAGGCAAGGAGGTGTACTGCACAGCACCATCCCTTACACAGTTTCCATAATGTTGACCACAGCCTAGGTGGTAGTTAATGGGTACAGGGATGTTCACCTAGTAGTGACAATGCTGATATCATCCATCAGAATGTGCACATATGTCACAAACCTCACCCACACAGCCCATTCTGCATGTTGTTCACAACACTGACACAGCTATTCCTCATAGGTCATGGCCATTCACATCCTTACATACACAGATGCCTAACATTTGTCTGTGTGGTATGGGCTACAATGAGGGTGGAGTACAACACATTAACCCTGTTTTACTGTAGCTGGCACTGGTGTGATATGCACATGTCACTCTGGCACCTTTTGTAGTTGTGAATCTGTCAACAGGCCACTGGTAGAACACTACTGGACATACAAAGGTATTTGTAATCACACATCCGTACTGTCTGGTACATCTGTACTGCTAACATCTACAGTGATAATGGTTCATGGACATGCACACCATACTCAGCAGGGTCATAGTATGATGCCACCCATTATGACTGTCGTCACCACTTGTGGGTTGATATTATCCAACACCCTATCTGTATTGTATGGTCATGCTAGGCACTTGTTCAGAACTTGAGCATGTCATGAGCTACTGATTAATATAGCACCCATTCCACACCATTTCCCACAGGTACACTGGCTGTCCTAAAATTTCCAGCTTGCTTATGGTACAACAGCTGTTGTACACATGTAACGCACATATCCTGTGAGACATGGTTGTATATACAGACATGTCCGACTGTCACGTACCAGTGCTATTGCCTGTCTATATGATGGATATGTCATACATGTGGCAATAGAGCAATTGTCTCATGTACACATTCAATGCTCACCTCCCAACATACGACACTACAGCCTGTGGGGGATGCACTTATGCAGCCCTGCTGGGGGTAATGCTATCACCAACCCTGGCTGCACCTGACAGTCATGTGGGGATGTGTAACATTCGCAATGCACCCCACTCATCACATAGTCTCACATGATCTCCACCACAGGCCACACATATAAGGACAACTTGTGCAGTACCTCTCCATATTCTGTGTAGGCACCAGAGGCAGCCCCCATCACGGAACACAACATCACCAACTTTTAGCCCACAGACTCATGTGTGCCCATCACATACAGCCAATAGGGTGTTATAACATACACAACACACCAGTCATAGGTGAGTCTGTAGGCGGTCACACTGCAGCTCCACACAGCAGGCTACACAAGGCAATAGTCGCTTACATCTTGCTGTCGGGTAACTGGTTCTGCAACATAACCTATGCACCCATGCCACACCTCACCAGGTATGATGTGACTGTCATTCTCCATGTTAGTGTGACTGCCCTGAGATGCCACTTTACAGACTACGTGTGCAGGGACATGCAATAGCTCACCAGTGTTGTAGCCCTGAAGGTGTGGGCCTAGCCCTGGGGAGCATTATGCATTCATAAGGACCCGATACCACTGTACAACAACTGACTGTGTCACTTCAACAGTTGCCTATGCTTCTGCTGTCATTCCACAGGCATCTGGTATCTGTCCGCTTTGACTGACCTGGTCAAACACAATGCTTTGGCACAGATGACCTGCACCTGTCAGCCCTGCGAGTACAGATCACATGTAAGCCTCTTGCTGCTTCTATACTGCCTGTCTTGCACAGTTTCCAATAACAGTCCCCGGTAGAATAGGAACTGGCAAGCAGGACATGGGGTCATGTGACACATTGCTTGCATCTTCCTCTGTGACGCACGCAGGCAAGGCACACCTTATAATGCACCACTCCAGTATCTCTGCAGTGACTGGGACCTGCCTCTAGGCTCTGCAGAGCATGCCTGCAATGACAGGTTATAGACAGACCATACCTTTCAGGCACATACCTGGACCGGCACACCCACTGCTGGGTGTTCCCATATCCCACTATGTTGAACACACATCCTGGCTAGTTATTTAGCACAATGCATCAGAGGTGCTCCATGTGCAACTAACTGTGTCCAGAACCGCTATACACATTGTAACAAGCTACAGATTCAACAACATACCTCACGGTTACCAGACCTCATTTGTTGGTGTACTGGACCGTAGGGCTCAGACAGCTACTACTGATGTGTGACTGACACTACCCCACACTTAACTGGGATAGCCACTCATGTACCGACACATCCATGAGTTATAACCTCCACTCGGCTGGATCAACCCATACACACCACCTCCAAGACCAACATTAACCTTGACATGAACACTACCAACATGTGACTGGTGTTCCACACCTGAGGTTATCCCCTCATTGGTGGATCCCAAACATATGCTAATCAACCTAGTTAGCCACATCCCGGCACCACACCCTTCACGGCATACACAGTACATGAGTACTACAACACCTACTACAGATGTCTTATGACAGCGGTTGTTAACGTCATGACACCAGTGCAGATGGACAATGCACTTACAAATGCTGAAACATACCCCAGTGCACTTCATTAGCCCGTACACGACTGCATGGATCATGCTATTCCACACAGAGCCATGATGGTGCACACCAGATAACAGACACCACTCTGGTGGTCAAGTTCCATGGACATAATGTACAACAACAGGTGGAGGCTGTTGCACAGTGGTGTACAATCCCATGGGTGGGGTAGCTCACTGGTCAGCCTCGGTAGGGCCACGGGATCCCTCATCACATACTCCAAGACTAGCTACGTAAACATTACTGCAACACTTTCCAGGGTGTACCACAAGGCATTATGGTGGTATGTCAGTAGTCATTGGCAACACCCACATCTGCTCTCACATACAACAGTCACTCAGGAACATTACAGACCCAGGTGATGTTGGCAACATGCTGGAGGATGGATTCAGTGCTAACATTACACCCTCTCACTCACTACAGGGCCACAATCCATGCAGGAACATTGCGATGTCCCTGCGGTCACACCTATACAGTACTAACCTGCATTCTATATGTCCTGGGACACTGGCCCCATGTCACCTTCCAAAGTCCCAGGCTGTGATGTCCACAAACCTCTGAATGACATGTCTCCCTACTAGGCCAACATATTCAGTAATAGCCTTGTATCAGACATTGTGGCCCCTAAATGGCACACAGCAACATTTATCACACTCCACGCAGGTGGCACCACAATGCACGAGTGGGACTATAGTCCTACACACCTGACTGGACTGTTCTGCACGGCTATGGGGCACATCATCAAGGACGTCATTCACAGAGACATTGTTGGGCTCCGATCCTTTGATGCCACCCGGGTTGGACTTGTTAGGGCCAGAGCATGGCCCCTACACCTGGTGGACTCTTTTCATACAGTTACCAGGGTAGTTGATGATGGTACGGGAGTCCACACATCCTACATTGTCCTCTCATTGCCTTTCAGCACTGTTCTCCATTCTGGTATTGACAACATACACATCCACCTGCACATCGTACCCTATGTCTCAGGATATTATGCAACGTGGCTCATGGACAGGACACACACAATGAGGATAGCATACCATAGTACCTACTACATTTCAGTTACATTTGCCATACCACAGTACTCAGTCATTAGGCCCCTCATGTTCAGTATATGTTTCCCTGAGGTACAGGCTAGCACAGAGGGACTTTCCCTGCCTAGCTTTACAAACCCCTGCATACAAAGTGCCATGATTGATCCACCAGCTGATACTGACTCCATTCATACGGGTGTCACTGTGACAGATACCTGATATGAATATCATGGCCTCAAGCTGCATGACACAAGGTGCATGAACATCACCTTTGCATTACACCATTCACCCACTGACTATCACATAGGTGGTAGTCCCCTACATACATGTCACATTGTACATGTTTGTAGTACACACGTATGTTGCACCCACTCCTGTGGTTACCGTATTGCCACTGTGGCGTGGATATCCTTCTACTTGGCCACACTTATCTGTACTGGGTGTGTAGCTGGTACATAGGCACCCATTGTACCTCTGAACTCAAGACATCTACACACATTCAAGGGTACACCACCGCATTTAGGGTGTACCTTACACAACAGCAACAGCTCTACATACCACACCATTAACACGCCATGATGTTAATTGAGCTCCATTGCACCTCTGAACTCAAGACATCTACACACATTCAAGGGTACACCACCCCATTTAGGGTGTACATCACACAACAGCTACAGCTTTACATACCACACCATTAACATGCCATGACGTTTATTAAGCTCCGACAGTTATAGTATGCGGCTGAACTACGGACACCACGTCTGTACACATTTGCATACTACATACTCAGGGGTGACCTCTGCTGAGCAGACAGGGCCCATGTCCACAACAATATTAATGGATATACTCCACAAACACGACATAAGCAAAAGCCACTGTGAGCAACATGCTCATGGATCTGTGCACACACACAGCAATGAGTGGGATGTGCTTGAGGGTTACATTCCCAAACCGGTCACTCACCTTGCTTTGGAACATGAGTCCTATGTATATCACGCAGGGACACTCAGTAGCACTGTTCATGTGATACCTCCCTTGGTGGTTGGGAGACACATGTACGCCAGGGATCACTGCAGTGGCTGTACTGTGCAGAGGTGCAGGTAACACATGGCTCTGCTGTTCACAGGACACTACCTTAGAGAGGTGCCACAGGTGTGAACACTGTAGTTGTGCTTACACATAGACTTGCCAGACTGCATAGTACCCCACTATGAACCTGTGAAGCTATTACATGTCCTGTGTGCATGGTTACTGGTAGCCCTTCCATTTAGATTAGCTATCATGCTATTGCAATGCCCCGTGCCTACAAGCCATATGTATCCTGTTATTGTACATGCCAATAGACAATATCTTTGGTATGCATGATATGCCTGTTATGCTGTGTAGAATATCTGACATATCTACCTACAATACTATGCATTACACATATTTCACATAGTATCCCATAATGTAAAGCATACCTGCACAGCGGGACCACCTTAGACATGTCATTGTCATTATATGCCCATACACATGCCTACTGTGACAGTATATCAACATATACTATCCCCTGCTATGGCACGTACTTGTTGGACATACCCTACCACTGACGGCGGGTTGTATGGAAATGTTCTGTTTAAAGCCCTCATGTAGCATCCCTTGTGGTGTCTGTGATGTGTACCTTGTGGCTCACTGCTGGACGCACAGTTTCTACATGCATTAGTATGCTCAGCAAGACATCACTACATAAATACCTTTTCCCACTTTATGCATTGCGGACACTTTTAATTAATGCAAACCAGGCTATATATACAGTAAATAATTAATAAAAAAACATGCTATACATAAACTTACACCCGGAGTGTTCTACATACCTTGTTATCGCTACGGACCTTCGTCTCTATCTCTCTCACACTGCTTAAACAGGTAGTTTGTATGAGCATACAGTTTGAATGTGTAGCAAGTCATCCTTATATACGTCGATACCTGTAACATGTGGTTTCCTCCCGCCAATTGGTGTTCCTGAGTGACTAATTACTTGCATATCAGTTGTGCAGCTACTCCATTCACCAATTACACGCCAACAGTGGGGTATAATTTAATTCTCCACTTGGGCGTTGCCCATTTGCCCTACCTTCGGGGAGACGGCCTGTATTGTGTTTTGTTATGTGTAATTGCAACTGCTATGCATAGAGACAATTATATTTTGGATTCATGTCCCCCATGGATTGTGTGTGACAGCTAGAGTATGTGGTTCAACATGTGGGTGCTCCTGTCATCCCAACATCTGATAATGGACTATTGCAAACAAAACCTGTAACATCGCCATTTGTTCCATTATATAACGGCTGCAATTTTGCATGGCGCCTTTAATTGTATATCTCACAAGGTATGTTGACGGTTCTGCAGATGTAATTGACTAACTGGATGTTTGTGCTGTTATTGCAGTCTGTATTGCTATAGTTTCTAGTGTGGGAGATGTCGGTGGGTGTACGTAGCATATACAGGTTTGTGGGGCTTGCATTTCTACATATTCCATATATATGTGTGTGGGCTCCATCCCTAATTAAAGAGCTATCAGTAGACTTATGTTACGGGATTGTACATTGGGCCGTTGTTAATTGGTTTATATATAGTATGCAGGTGAGGTTGATACTTCCATACCTCCGGAATTGCAGCGATATGTAAAGGGATATATCTAACTGACAGCTATCCCATGTATTTCTGTCCCAGATATTTGCAGTCATTGCGGTTGTGTTGGTAACAGAACCTCTTTGCCATGGGTTGCCACCTTTTCATATGGCCATTGTTGGACACTTTGTGGGACGCACAGCGGTGTTTACAGGCCAACACATAGCCACGGTCAGTACACAGGTTAGCACATACTTTTATCCTCAATACATACCTATTGTGGGACTTTGGCTACTTATCATATTGCATGTAACATTTACGTTTCTTACATACAGGCATAACTACTTAATGCAACTATTACATTATATATGGGACATATTAATGTCCTACAATCCCAGACATTTGCCCTTTGTAATGTTTTATGTCAGGACACACCTACCCAGGGAGGGGCTATCCCTTCTAATGTGGGACAGGTGGTAACCGTATGCCTACGGCTAGCTATACCCACACCTACCATAATGATCTACCTCCGAGTTGGTACTAACAGACACATGATGCAGACACATACACACATTACAGTCACACAGAGACACACACGACACCCTCAACACACACATACACAGACTACGGCACTCACAAACACAGTTGAACACAGTAGCTATGTCCCTTCATATCATCATACCATTACTCGCAATTGTACTGTTCCGGTACTGTGTTCTTTTGGTCTTTCAGCCTCGTGGCTACGCATGTCGGTATGTTACACATTCCATAGCTGGCGGTATCCTATTTATTTGTACCTCCAAGGTGTTATGAATGTCACTGACCTATCTATATATATTTGCAGATATTGCTGACTCCATATATATCAACATATGTCACTCTATCGCCCTTTCTATCTGTATTATATATATGTATATATGTGTACACATATATGTATATATATATATATATATATATATATATATATATATATATATCTGACGGGGAAAGTGACAGGTAAGCTACACCTTTCATTGTGTACTTGTCCTGGACTCCACACGTTTGTGTCTGTACCTGTCACATTACACACCTGCCATAGGTTAGGGTTACCAGCTGTCCCACTCTGCAAGGGTCAATCCCTCTTTGGGCAGTTGTGTCCTGCAAAATATTTGTGAACATGGAAAATGTCCTGGGATTTTAGAACATAGTTATTTCCTACAGTTTATGTAATAGTTGCATAAAACAGTTATTCTGTATCTGAAACACCTATATGTTCTAGAAACAGAATAAGTAAGTAAACATTACAAGAATGAGCTTTTATCTAGGCAAAACAGTGAAGTTCTGCATTTCGTACTGGCCGGGTGCATGTGTCGGCCTACAGACATCTGACGTATGTCCCACATTGGTCATTTGAAGAGGTGGCAACCCTACCATAGGTACATCTTGCCTAGCAATAGTGTTAGGTGATTCTATACATGATTGCGTGTTCTACACCTGGCAGTGTTTGTTTTACCCTTCAGAGCAGGCGCTATTAGTACAGGGGTGAATAATGCTGGTTTCACCTGTTCTGGACATCACTGACCGTGATCTGTGCGATATTCGGTGTAGCTTATCCCTGTTTCATGCATATCCATATAGTCATATTTAAACGTCGCTTACCAGCGGTGGGCAATGCATATTCCCGGTAATGTGTGCTAAACATGATCTGCTGACCTGCATCCGACATGCATTACTCATGCCTTCGCGATTACGTTACATCCCTTGCAGGATGTGGGACCGGCAATATGCACGATGGTCACTGCATTTAACATATGGCCATCTGGGATTTGTACACATGTTATGTCGTTTTGTACGTGGAGTATACTACGGCTGCTACTCCATACTGCACTCACATGGGTAACTCAGTTAGTTTACATATTGATGAGTCCAGTTAATGGTATGTCCATGTGATGTTTACTGGATGTGCTCCGGCATTGGGTATGTATATCTCAGTGAGCCACACACGATACTGTGCTACACCTTCAAATGACCGTGGGTGGAGCATGCTGAGGTGACGAATACCTGTCATGGGTACACCCCATGCCTTGACACAACATCCATGATTATATTATGTGCAGCCCCTCATTAACACAGCAGGGACTCTCTGCTGAGTGTGTGCAGAACAGTGCTTACACACATGTGCTCCCATGATTGCCTCTGCTCCTCTACGCAACAGTTGGTTACTCAATGTTGTGGCGACAGCGGACACTGTTTGCCCCATTTGGTGTATGGCCTCTGACAGTCGGCCTTGAACCTACCATTGTACCTGGGAACCTATACACACAGCACCACCATATGGTGATAGGTACATGTAATGTTCAGGTGTTGACATTCCTTGTTCCTATAGCTGTTCTGTGTACAATGTTTGAGGGCTGCCTATGTGGGATTCACACAGTGGACCACCTAAACATTACAATTTACAGGTGGTCGTGCTTGTGTGCCATCCATTTTACTGTGTGTGCAGGTGGAGAGGTGTGTCAGTCCGTAGTGGCCTACACTGTCAGAGTATGTGCTATACGTTCACTCTTTGCCAAGGTGTAGGCATATTGGGCATGCCTCCGTCTGCCTACTGGGGCTGGCACAGTGTGTTCATGGTCTGAATCCTTTTGTGCCTTTGATGGCCTTGGCAATTGCGGTGGGCTATGAGGGCCTTCACCATTTTGTCCCTGCTGCAGCTGTTTCCACAGGATCATATTATGTAGCATGGCACATACTATGACAATGTGGGCACACGTGCCTGGAGAGTACTGAAAGGCTCCACCAGATGTGTCCAAGCACCGTAACCATGATTTCAGCATCCCGAACACACTTTCTATGATGATTCTGGTTTGTGCGTGTGCCTCATTATGGCGTTCTTGCATGGGTGTGTGTGCATTTCTGATGGGAGTCATCATCCACGGCTCCAGTGCATAGCCAGCATCCCCCACAAGGTGGCCATGTGGGATGTCTCCCCTGACAAATACCTGATACAGCTGTGAGGCATGCCAGATATGGGAGTCATGGTAGCTTCCAGGGCTGCCAGCACACACATCCATGATAATGCCCTGGGCATTGCACAAAACCTGGCAGGTGATGGAGTGGAATCCCTTGCGGTTTATGTAGCGCCTACCATGCTCACTGGGTAGTGACTTGATTTGTATGTGCGTGTAGTCTATCGCACCCAGTACCTCCGGGTAGTGTGCCACATGGTGGAAGTGATGCATATTGCTGGCCAACTCCTCCTGAGTTCGGGGGAAGTATATATGCTCATTGGCATGTGGTAACATGGCATCCAGGAACTGATGTAGTACCCTGGATGCTGATGCCTGTGAGATCCCCATTATATCTCCAGTTGGCCTTTGAAATGTACCTGTGGCTAGTATTCGCATGCTTACACATACCTTCGTGTCCACTGGGATGGGTTCCCCTCTGTTATTTCTGGTTCTCAGGCATGGCCGGCACAGCTCCACTATTTGCTGTAAGATGTCCCTGTCCACCCTGTAATGCCCTACTATCTCCAGATCATGTAGCCCCTGGTGGGTTACCCTTGGTCTGAACACTCTTCTCCTTCTCCGGGGCCTGTGGTGGTTGTCGGCATCATCCTCCACAACATTGTCATTCTCTAACACATGCTGATGAATCACAGCTATGGCAGCTCCCAACATGTACATTTTAAAAGTTCCCTGTGTGTTTACACCTATGTTGCAGTGTTTGGGAATTCACGGTTGTGTGTAGGGGGCTTTCACACTTTATACTATTCTGCTGTGAACACCGATGATGTCATAGGGTGTGTATGTATGATCGTAGCTACAGGGTATCTTATGTGTTTTACTACCGGAACTACTATTGTGGAGCCTTTGGGGTTGAATTACATTTGGCTGCTGTGGATTACCTCTTGACCTTCCCTTTACATTTCTGCAAGCTCCACCTACCATTTTCTGGCATGCATCCAGCAGCCTGCTTTCATTTGTACTTTCCTGGACCTGGCGTCTCTTGTGTAATGTGTGCTATTGCCGGTCTACTGTCGGTTTGCTTTGCTCTGCTATGACAGATCTCCTATCTTTGCAATCCAATGCCTCCCCTACTTTCTTTGCATTCTGATGCCTCCCCTATCCTGTTTTGCAGGTTTCTGCGAGCAGACTTGACAGCTGCCGTTGAATGGCCGCCGTGAGTTGATTGGTGTTGATTGCTCATTGGTACGACAATTACCCTACTTCGGCATTTCCTTCTTTTCTTCCCCTGACCTTCCTGTTTGTGCTATTGTTCACACCACGTGCATCCGCTTACTGGGTTTTGGGCACGTTTTCATCCCCCGTACACATGCACTTTTGGGCACCATGTGTGCTCTCAACTAAACAATTCTATACCTTCCTCCCCACCCCTGTCCTGCAGCTTTGCTTAGCAACAGCCAGGCCAGTTTGCATTGCTCCAATGTGCTTGCCGCTATGGTGGCACACCCCTCTGCTGATATCATGTATCTCCTCTGAGCCACTCCTCGGTATTATAGCGCTGCGCCGTATGGTTCAACCTTCATCTGGCGGGACATTTGCGATTCAGTATTATCTGCCTCATTTGCATGGCATTGACTACTAATTCATAGTTACTGTGCTGAACACTGTTGCAGGCCCTTAGCAACCCTAGCACCTTGGTTGTGGTGTTCCATGCCTACCATTGTGTATTATGGTGTAAACCTGATTTGTATTACATTGCGATTTTATGACATTTTTATATATTTTCTTTATGTTCCAGTTTGCGCACACATGCCCTGTGGTTGTACTGTGTGTTACTGTGGACATGACATTAAATGTTGTTTTTTAGGTGTTGTGCATCTTTTCTTATGCCATTGGCTGTGTATTTAGCCATTGGCATATGTTAACTTTGTAATACATGAGTCTGGTCCGCTTCCAAAGCTCCAATGTTCTGTTTGGGAAAATGTAAACCGTGTTTTTTGGTTTACATTTCCGTGGGCTTACACTACACCTGCACCACTTCATGAATCACTATCTGCCTTCATTTGCATGGTACGACACTGCACATGGGGTGATTAGCATACCTATGCTGAGGGCTGCGCAGTTCTGGTGTACGCCGGTAGGACACGTGGTATTGGATCGTACCTGAATCGCTCGATGGCCATATTTGGCGTTATTCCACCTACGCTACGCCTGCGCCTGGCGCAAGCTTCATAAATCCCGGGGATAAACTAAGTTCACATACGCAAGTAATTTCTTTATCAGTAAAAAAATATCTTTACTTAAAGTCAAACACCTCCTAATGGAGTCTGTCTATTGCATGACCATGTGATGTTGCAGTAAATAAAAAAAATATATCTAATGTAACAAACATCTAAGTCTCTTCTATATTGCTAAATTTTGAAACAGCTAGTTTATATAGAAAAATCTATGCTAACCTGTGTATAACTCTTTTTATCTAACAGTATTTCTTTTAATTTTGATTCAGATAGCACTGATGTTGATTCTGTAACCCATCCTTATGCCAAAACTATTGGCCAAAATGAGGGGTTTCTTGCACCCTTATGTATGTTAGGTAGGCAATGAAAGCTGGGAATAATGGGATGTGTTGTATGAAACAATTACAGCTGCTCCTAAATTAAACAGCCATTCAAATGCATGTTAGAAACATGATTATCAACAGACGTAATGATCCTATCTATTTCATAATGCTGTGATATCTGATAAGTGCTATTATCAGACAGATGTTTTTAGGCAGTGCCAAATTGGCAAACCCGCATACATAGCAAGTAAAACAATCAGAAACATAAAGCTGTTACTGCTCAATGCTAAGAGCCTAAACAAGTCAATGCCATACAACCTGTCCTCACTTTGGAGAATATAGATATCTGTGTCATTACTCAGACATGGCTTAAATCTGCAGAAGATACTCTGGCAGTGCAAGGCGTCAGTGTCCTCCATGCTTGTACAGTATCAGCTGTATAGACAGGGACAAAAGGTAGAGGAGCCTTAATCTATATTAGCAGTCAACATAAGTCTACATTGGTTAAACAGGACAATGTCCTGGAATTTGTCCATGTACAAACCACCATAATCAAAGTCCCATACCATATCCTAGCAAACTATAGGTCACCCTTTATGTCCCAAGAATCTTACAACATGTACATAAGCCTTCTGTAGACCCTCGCTTATAAACTAAATACCCTATTCATGGGATAGTTTAATTATTCCTCTATAGACTGGAAAATATACCCTGCCTCATACTCACAAGCACAATGATTTCTGGACTTTATTAACACAGATTCTCTTGACCCAATAGCATCTCTTCAAGAGAAATCTTGATGAGTGGATGGGAAATAGAAAGTTCACCCCGGGGATCACTCCAGTGGCTCTACTTGAGCAATTTCAAGTTCAGCTGTTAAGTAAATATTCTTAAGCCAGTTGAACAACTGGATAAACTTCGTTCTCTACAGGAACAAATGTAAGACATTTATGTAATAATAACAGTTTGTATTCATTGATGATGTTGTTAAGGGTCAAATATATCTAGGCATCAAATATCGCTTGTTCATATTTGCATTAATAATTCCAAAACCATGCTATGTACAAGGTTTTAAAAGATTCCATCTTAAAGCTTGCACAATAGCAAACTCGACAACATTAATATTTGACTTCTGTCTAGTGCAGATAAACAGATATTAACTGTTGTTTTTTATGATATTAAATTATATAGATATAATTTTCATATTTTTCTAAATATCTCAACAACCAAGTAAAACAGACAAAACTCCTTAGCCTCATATGAAAGCTCTCAACTAGATGAATACAATGCTTCTGATGGTATGTGTGTAACCTGAGTGGTTGCCGAGATATCGTAAGTTGTTTACAAAATATTGCAAATGGAATAGTTATTGTGACTTATAAAATTCGGTTTAAGACCTAGAACCTAAAGAATACTACCATTATAAAAATAATTGGTGCTGAAGAGCTTGCCATTGATACTACTTTCATAATCCGTATGGTTCCAGACATATAAATATTTGTTTGAAATGTGAAGACATAATTTGATTCTGTGAAAAGGCTTAGGCCCATTGGACAGTGCAAACTTCCTGAGCTCCATTGGAGTGAATGAGTTAAGTGGATCAAATAATTTCAGTCACAGAGCAATGAAAGGCATAGTAAAACCTATGTCTTCCATTATATATTATGAAAATAGAAATGAACGTAGAAGAGAACATAATAATGATAATAATAATAATAATAATAATAATAATAATAATAATAATAATAATAATAATAAAAATGCCAACTTGATTTTGGATTAAATTAAGCACATTGCACAAAATATAATTAGAAGTAAATGGCATATTCTAATGAGTATACTTCTTTCTTCTTCTTCTTTTGGCTGCTCCCATTAGGGGTCGCCACAGCAGATAAACTGTTTCTATTTCTTCCTGTCCTCTGCATTTTGCTCTGTCACATCAACCACCTGCATGTCCTCTCTCACCACATCCATAAACCTTATCTTAGGCCTTCCTCTTTTCCTGTTACCTGGCAGCTTCATCCTTAGCATCTTTGTCCCAATATACTCTGCATCCCTCCTCAGCACATGTCCAAACCAACCTAATCTTGCCTCTCTGGCTTTGTCTCCAAACCTTCCAACCTGGGCTGAGCCTCTAATATACTTATTTCTAATCCTGTCCATCCTCGTCATACCCAGTGCAAATTTTAACATCTTCACCTCTGCCACGTCAAGCTCTGACTCCTGCCTTTTTGTCAATGCCACTGTCTCCAACCCATATAACATAGCTGGCCTAACTACCCTCTTGTAGACCTTCCCTTTCACTCTTACTGGTACTCGTCTGTCACAAATCACTCCTGACACTCTTCTCCACCCACTCCATCCTGCCTGTACTCTCTTCTTCACCTCTCTTCCACACTCACCATTACTCTGAACTGTTGATCCCAAGTACTTAAACTCATCCACCTTTGCCACCTCTACTCCCTGCATCCTCACCATTCCTCTATCTTCCCTCTCATTCACACACATATATTCTGTCTTAGACCTGCTGTCCTTCATTCCTCTTCTCTCTAGAGCATATCTCCACCTCTCCAGGGTCTCCTCCACCTGTTCCCTACTCTGACTACAGATCACAATGTCATCTGCAAACATCATAGTCCACAGGGACTCCTGTCTGATCTCATCTGTCAACCTGTCCATCACCATTGCAAATAAGAAAGGGCTCAGAGCTGATCCTTGATGTAATCCCACCTCCACCTTAAACACATCTGGCACTCCCACCGCAGACATCACCGCTGTCACACTACCCTCGTACATATCCTGTACCACTGTTACTTCTCTGATACTCCCAACTTCCTCATACAATACCACAACTCCTCTCTAGGCACCCTGTCATAAGCTTTCTCTAAATCCACAAAGACACAATGCAACTCCTTCTGACCTTCTCTGTACTTCTCCATCAACACTCTCAGAGCAAACATCGCATCTGTAGTGCTCTTTCCTGGCATGAAACCAAACTGATGATCACTAATCATCACCTTCCTTCTTAACCTAGCTTCCACTACTCTTTCCCATACTTTCATGCTGTGACTGATCAGTTTAATCCCTCTGTAGTTACTACAGCTCTGCACATCACCCTTATTCTTAAAAATCGGTACCAAAACACTTTTTCTCCATTCCTCAGGCATCCTCTCACTTTCCAAGATTTCATTAAACAATCTAGTTAAAAACTTCACTGCGATTTCACCTAAACACCTCCATGCTTCCACAGGTATGTCATCTGGACCAACAGCCTTTCTGTTCTTCATCCTCTTCATAGCTATCCTTACTACTTCCTTGCTAATCCACTGCACTTCATGATTCACTATCCGCACATCAGCCAACCTTATCTCCCTCTCATTCTCTTCATTCATCAACCCCTCAAAGTCCTCTTTCCATCTGCTCAACACAATCTCCTTGCTTGTGAGTATGTTTCCCTCATTATCCTTTATCACCCTTACCTGCTGCACATCTTTACTAGCTCGGTCCCATTGTCTAGCCAATCGGTACAGATCCTTTTCTCCCTCCTTAGTGTCCAACCTTTTATGCAACTCTTCATATGCCTTATCCTTAGCCTTCGCCACCTCTCTTTTTGCCATGCACCTCATCTCCTTATAATCTTGTCTACTATCTTCATCTCTTTGACAATCCCACTTCTTCTTCACCAACCTCTTTCTCTGTATACTCTCCTGTTCTTCTTCATTCCACCACCAGGTCTCCTTGTCCTCCTTCCTCTTTCCAGATGTCACACCAAGCACCTTTCTAGCCATCTCTCTTACTAGCTCTGCTGTAGTTACCCAGCTATTCGGTAACTCTTCCCTGCCACCCAGTGCCTGTCTTAACTCTTCCCTGAACATCCCTGCCACCCATTGCCTGTCTTAACTCTTCCCTGAACATCACCTCACAATTACCCTTTTTCAATTTCCACCATTTGATCCTTGGTGCTGCCCTCACACTCATCCTCATCTTCTTGATCACCAATGTCATCCTACAAACCACCATCCTATGCTGCCTAAGTACACTTTCCCCTGCCACCACTTTACAGTCTCCAATCTCCTTCAGACTGGCCCTTCTACGTAAGATATAATCCAACTGTGTGCATCTTCCTCCACTCTTGTATGTCACCCTATGCTCCTCCCTCTTGTTAAAATACGTATTCATCACAGCCATGTCCATCCTTTTCACAAAATCCACTACCATCTGACCTTCTGCATTCCTTTGCTTAAAACCATACCTACCCATCACTTCCTCATCCCCTCTGTTCCCTTCACCAACATGCCCATTGAAATCTGCTCCAATCACCAGTCTATCACCCTTGGGTACAGTCATCACCACTTCATCCAAATCACTCCAAAATTTTTCTTTCTCATCCATCTCACACCCAACATGAGGAGCATATGCACTAACAACATTCATCATTACACCATCAATTTCCAGCTTCATAAACATCACTCTATTCAACACTCTTGTCACCCCCAAAACAATCTTAGCATACTGTTCCTTCAGGATAATGCTTACACCATTTCTCCTCCCATCCACACCATGATAAAACAATTTGAAACCACCTCCGATACACCTAGCCTTGCTCCCCTTCCATCTGGTCTCTTGCACACACAATATACCAACCTTCCTTTGGTCCATAATATCAGCTAGCTCTCTCCCTATACCAGTCATACTGCAACATTCAAAGTTCTGACCCTCACTATCACAGTCCTAGCCTTTACCTGCCTTTGGGCATGCCTTCCTCCTCTTCCCCTCTTTTGGCCAACAGTAGCCCAATTTCCACCAGCACCCTGTTGGCCAACAGTACTGATGAGCATACAAGGACTTAAAAATATTTCTAAATTTCCTACTTTTTTAGATAGATAAAAAAGTGGGAGTTAGGTTCACATAATGGTTAAGGTGTTTATCTTATAGACACAAGGTGTGGGCTTTGAGTCTCACATGAGATAATTAGCTAGGTTTAAAATGGCCCACAAAGGCAGGTAGCCTAGTATTAATCTATGAACCTATGAAAGAATCAAAATAAAGATTAAGTTATAAAGAAAATTATTTTGTGACAATATAAGACTGGAAAGAAAATAACTGAACCCTTTTATGAGGGCCACTTTTGCAATTTTATCTACAGGAATAACATATTTATGTACTCAGTGATGAGAAAAAAATACAGTCTAAATGTTTATGCAAATTGTCAAACTAAGAATGTGATTTATATTGTTATAAGCAGAAAATACTATTCTTCTTATGTTGGTAAAACAAAGTTAAAAGAATATATGGAAGATTTTTTTTCAGATATAACAATAAAAGTATCTACAATGCTTTATTTGGATATATTGAAGAAATGGAAAGCCACAATTTTAAATCTGATGTATTGCAAGTACTTTATGATAAATGAAGAGGGGAAGATTTATATAAAAGAACTAAAATGCATAATACAAGTTGATAATCATGCTTACAGTTGATCAGTCATTTAGATTAAATGTCTGTTTTAGTATAAAACCCTGTTTTAAAAATGCATTATTTGGCAAAATAGGAATACCATTTTGAATGGATTTTATGAGTCATGTTATAGAGATATTCTATCATATAACTGATTGTGATTTATACCTCTTTTTTCAGTAACCAGATGAAGCTTTCTTGTAAAAACTTGTAAGCTTGTTATTTTACTATTATGTTTTTTAAAACATATGCTACTGTGGTCTCCTGGGCCTCATCTGTTAATTATTTCTCTTTTTTATCTAGTTTGTCCCTCAACTTACCATATAGGGTTCCATTTGTAAAACATTAAACTTGTGCTGGCATGGGGAACAGTGTCATATGCCTTGGTGAGGTCAAAGTATGCCATGTGGGCATCATGACTGCTGTCAACAATCTATGTTGCCCCTAGAAGTTAACCAAATTCATTAGATATAATTACCCTTGATAAAGCTAAACAGCTATGGGTGTAGTCTGATGACATTTTAATATCATAGTATGTCAGGTCAGTTATAGTATATTTCATGGTTTTGCAAATAAGACTTATGAGGTTGATGGGTGTGTAATTCTCCGGATAAATTATGGGGCAGCCTTTTGGAGTGGTATCACTACTGTTATGTCCCAAACCACAGGGACAAAGGCAGAAGTACCTCTGCCACTGCATGTTTAACACTGGTTATTAACCAGTGAGGTATATTATCGGGTCCCATTGAGGAGGTATTCCTAGTCAACCTGGAACTGTACCACTTAACTCCTTCTACATCACTACTCTCCTTTCTACTGAGCCCCTATTGACTAACAGTTTCTCCACTCTCACTTAACGATAACTTCTGGTAACTACCATCTATCCCACTCATTACCTTACACTAATTTCTAATGTTTTCTTGTCAACTACTAATCTTCTGTCACAACTAACAAATTCATCCTATCTGAGCATGTTACTCACCTATGGTGAGCACTCTAGAATGACTTGCCAGACATAGCCAATGTCAGATGTTGTAGCCGCTAAGTGAAGTTAGAGTATTCTTAGCATCCAGGACTCATAAAATGTTTGACTTATTGTACTATACTGACAATTATGTAATTCTTTGCTAATGCCTTAATTTCTATATTTACTGCTGCATTTGTGTGGAGCTTTTCTCCCTGGGCCTCCACTGAAAAAAGGGATCTCACTCAGTCGGATATTCCCAGTTAACAAATGTCAAATAAATAATAAATAAATAAAAGAGTGACATTGTCTCCTCAGCCAGTCATCTCTAAATACCAAATAATTATAAGCATTCAAAAATATCCCCATTAAAAAGCAATTTAACTACAAAATGTAAAAAAACTGCTTATATACAGAATGTGCAAAACATTAAAGATGTTGAAACATAATAATCAAAATACTATATAATCCCCCGGATTTACTAATCTTCTGTGCAGGACTAATCTAGTCCTGCACAAAAGCGGCAGTTTAAGAAGAGGACAGCAGCACGCCATGCATACTAATGAATGCACTCTCCCTGAACTCCTAATCCTACACGGAGCATGGACGAGTGCAGAGGGCGTGTCTGAGAGCAGAGCTCTCAGAATGAACAAAACCCTGCAAAGTAGAACAGTAGAAACTGTAAATAAATGAGTGAGACCACTCATAGGTGTCTGCATATCCCCACCAACAGTCCTCCATGTGTACAACAGCAACAGGACATAAAAATAAAAAGAGGAAACCCCTTTATTTTTTTTTAAAAGCCCAAGTACAGATAACTGTAGATGTGCGGGTGTGCCTATTGCTTAGCTACGGTTAAAGCAGCTGAAAAGGCTGAAGACGATAACAAGGAATATATATGCAAATAAAGCAGCACAGTAATAGTGTAGTGGTTAGAGCATCTGCCTAATGAACAGGCATGCCAGGTTCGAGTCCCACTGCAGCACATTTCATTTTCCATGGGAAATCTGTATATGAACATATTTTTACATCTTATTGCTATATAACCTACATAATAACATTTCAGTGTGAACTGGAGTACTGCATTAAATGCACATGTGAAGTGTCATAATGAACAAGGCACTAGTAAGCAGGTTTAAGCTCAAATAAGCATATTTAAGCACTAGTAAGCATGTGTAACTGCTTTTGCGCAGGGGTCAGCATTGCCTACACAGAGTAAGAAAAGGAGAAGCTAACTAGGTATAAGAAACCATATCTGGAAGTTAGCAGTGCTTATCTCTGTGCAAACCTGCGCAAATCCACTTACAACCGCTTTAAAGTGCCTTAATCACTCTGTATCCAATGGGCCGTGTTCTGCCCAGCAACAGAATAAACAGCTCTTGCAAGGCTCAAACCAAGGACCCTTCACAAAGTGATGTACCACTAAGCCATGACAGATACACAGAATTTTAATGTTTTCAGAAACATATCATCCAGTCCTGTCATGCAACAGTACAGAGAATGTATACCAACACCTAGATGTCTGTGTGTGTAACCATAAAATATATATATATGTATATATATATATATATATATTTTGTTTTGCTAACTCTATATACATATATATCACTATACATGCACATATATACATGCATATGCCTAAATCGACACATATATGTGTCTACACCTATATGTCTACATATACACAGCACGTTACATATGTGTATGCAGATATATATCTATGTAGGTATATACGGACATAGTTTTATATATATATATATATATATATATATATATATATATATATATATATATATCTATATGATAGCAGATATATATATATATATATATATATATATATATATATATATATATATATGTATATATGGCCATGCATCTGTAGATAGCAATTGCAGATTAACAAATACACATATGTCCACATGCACCATTAATGGGGTTGAGAGACCCCACACACTATACGTATTGTATGAATAGGCACCCCCCCACAGCCAAACACATGCACCCTGCAATACACTTCCCTACCAGGTACAGTCTACCTCCCATAGGACATGTAATATGTGGAAGCCATCAATATCCCCAGGATACAAATACACAGACACAGATATGTAGATACAGATATATATATATATATATATATATATATATATATACATACACACATGCAGATATATGTACAGTAAGATACATATGCAGGAGGTGCACACAATCTTGCCTGCAACATATACCCATAGAAAGGTCATAGGAAAGACACCACACACAGATTTGCAGAAATGGGAATCTTTAATTGCGTACTATAACAATTTTATATGCCATGTCATATAGCTGTTCAGATACTGACAACCATATAAACAGAGCACTGCAACGGTGAAACAGTTATACTAATACAGTAGTCTGGAAAGGTTCACAACTGTTGTTGTCCAGGCCAAGCCCTTCAAATTTTACAATAGTGAAGACAGACTGGGCCACAGGATATCAAACAATCAACAGTATGTATTGCAGGTGTATAGTTCAGCAGCCTCTATCTATACTCTGTACAAACTCAGTAGGAGATAAAGAAGTTTTCAGATCAAATGGGTTGTAACTGGTACATAACAAGGCATAAATGACACCATCACAAGCACAACGACAAACAGAACAGTCTGTATGGCAGGAGGCAGTAGGTTTGTAGTGCCCCAATTCATGTAAGTATTGTCAATATAGGTTAAGTATACGGTACTGTACATCCAGATACCTTGTGGCAGCTCACCCCTGATAGCCCCACATGTGTGGGTATAAAACCCTTGACCGAGGTCTAATCACACTTCAACATGGAGCTGTTATAGGACACACCACATGGATTACTAGAGAAATCCTTCACCAAAGGTGTATTTCACAATGAATGACATCAGCCAGATTGCCAAAGTAGGCCATTTGAAATGTACTGTGAGTGACTAGCCTATAATGCATTGCTTCGTACACAGACATTGAAACACACACAAAACATCCAGAACTGCCATGAGTGGGGATGGAACTGTACCACAGTTCTAAATCACACTACAGCAGTACACAGTTACAGGACACGCTACAGAGATTACTGAGCTACAACCTTCCCAGAGGTGTATTTTTAGGTGGGTGAAATATCAGCAGCATTGCTAAAGTTGAGTATATGAATTCTAAGGAGTGTGATTAGCCTAAAGAGCATTGCTCTCTACTCAGACAGACACAAACAAATACCCAGTTGCCGGGTCTGGGGTTAGAACACCTACTTAACTACTTTATCACACTACAGCAGTATACAGTTACAAGGCACGATACAGAGATTACTGGGCTAGGTTTTTCCCAGAGGTGTATTTCTAGGTGAGTGACATCAGCAACCTTGCCAAAGTTGAGTATATGAATTGTACAGAGTGTGAGTAGCCTAAAAAGCATTGCTCTCTACTCAGTCATACATACACAGATTCACATACAAACAATTGCTAGGTCTGGGGTAAGAACACCTACTTAGCTACTTTATTACACTACAGCAGCACAGAATTACAGGATGTGCTATGGAGATTACTGAGCTATGATTTTTCCAGAGCTGTATTTCTAGGTCAGTGACATCAGCAACCTTGCCAGAGTTGAATATTTGAATTGTGAGTAGCCTAAAAAGCATTTTTCTATACACAGTCAGAGACAGACAGACACACACTCACAACATTGCCAAGTCTGGGGTTAGAACTACTACTTAACTAGATTATCACTACAGCAGTATGCAATTATGGGATGCACCATGGAGATTACTGAGCTACAGCTCTCTCAAAGGTGTATTTCACATTGGATGACCTCAGCAGGCTTGTCATAATATTGATATGGGGAGAGTGGTGTGTGCATGGGCCATAACCCATTCATGTAGGGGTTGACATGCCACATGCAAACACAGGTACATGTATACAGCTACTAGATGACTACTTCCTTGTACAGTCATGTTGCACAGCTGGCACGTGCACCATAGTCTGCCATGCTGACAGATACTGGTGGCTAGTATCTGCAGTGAGTGACATCTGCACCTCATATGCTTGGGACCCTTTGGCTGTGTGCTGGGTGGGACAGGCCTGGATGGCTCTGTGTCATGGTCTCCCTCTTACACACATCTATGTCTGTCTACCTTTGGCTTATTATAGTGTGTTGTCCTTACATATGTGCCTGTATTCCTATCCGCTGTGTGTGAAAGGCTGGAGTGGTGCATACTGACATGTGTCTGCACTAAGAACTGCGACTGCCAGATATGTCTGGTCCACTGGTGTTTGCAGACATTGCCTTCATGTGTTTAAGTGTGTGAGCATGCCCAGTATGACCTTTCAGTATGTTGTTGACTGGCATTGCCTTCATTCCTCTAAGTGTGTGAGCATGCCCAGTATGACCTTTCAGTATGTTGTTGATTGACATTGCCTTCATTCCTCTAAGTGTGCGAGCATGCCCAGTATGACCATCTGTATTGCATGTGTGATCAAGTCCAGGTTATTTTGTACTGCGGTGCTGACCCTTGTGTTGTACATGGACAGATAGCATGCTGTGTCTGCAGGGTATCGATCGGTCATTTAGCACTGACTGTTGCTACATTTCTGCATAGCGGAGGAGGGACATCTGACTGTTTCTACATTTCTACACAGTAGTGAGAGGGGGGCACACCTGACTGTTGCTATAAGTGTACGTGGGATGGGGGGCACACCTGACACTTGCACACATTTGCTAGGACTTACTGGTATATCAGGTACTACATTTCAGTCTGTAGTCTTACCTATTGTGCTGGCTAGAGGCATACCAGTGTACTACAGATCTTAGCCTTAATTACCTGTATATTAGCTTCTGACTTCCTAGCCTTCACAACTTACATCCAACTGCCTGGCCTGCTGTAGCCCGTCTGTGTATGCCTGGGGGAGGGTTACCCATAGGGCTCATTCAGAGGCCATAGTACAGCATTTGTTTGTGTTTGTCTACACATGTTCTGCTGGCTGAGATGGTTGATGGGTATGTGAACCTTCCTGACAGGCATGTGTGGGTCTTATGGACACACATGTCGCTCAGCCCATTTCCTGCAGTGGGTTTTGTCACCCTGTGTAGTACTGGCTACTATGGTGACTCCAGTATGTGTTACAGATGTCATGGTGACACTATGGGTGTCTACTGTCTGCTGCCATAACATTCGGTCACTCGATTCCCTTGCATGCTCACATTCATACCAAAGCTACAGGTAACAACACATTCTACTCCATTTGGCAATAGGTAGGTTGACTGGCTTACTTTGAGGATGTGCCAGACTTGAGAATGGTGCTGGAGGGCTGCCTATGTCGGATGCACATAGTACACTCCCTATACATGGTTGAGCACAGGTAGTGTTATGTTTGGGATCCCTTTTACTGTCTGTACAAGTGAAAGAGAGGTGTCATTTCCTGGGTCCCTACTGTGTCAATGCATATGCTATGTGTTGCCTCTTTGCCAAAGCCAGGGCATACTGGGCACACCTCTTTCTGCCTACTGGAGCAGGCTCAGATTGTTCCTCCTCCGAGTCACTCTGTGCCTGTACAGATCTTGGCATTGGTGGGGTGGGCTGTGTGGCCCTGCCCCATGCTGTTCCTGCTGCAGCTGTTTCCACAGGATCATATTGTGTAGCATAGCACATACCATAACAATTTGGGTACATGTAGCTGGTGAATACTGCAAGGCTCCACCGGATGTGTCCAGACACCAGAACCGTGACCTGAGCATCCCAAACACATGCTCTATTATATGTCTGGCCTGGGCGTGTGCCTCATTATGGCATTGTTGCTCAGGTGTGTGTGCATTTCTGATGGCTGTCATCAGCCACGGCTAAAGTGGGTAGCCAGCATCCCCCACTAGGTGACTGTAGGGGATGTACACATTAGCAAATCTCTGGTATAGCTGCATCAGATGCCATATGTGTGAATCATCATAGCTTCCAGGGCAGCCAGAACACACATTCATTATAATGCCCTGGGCATCACATATGACCTGGCAGTTGATGGAGGGGATGCCCCTGTGGTTGCTGTAGGCCCTACGCTGCTCATCGGGTGGTGCTTTGATGCATATGTGCATGCAGTCTATAGCACCCACTATGCCAGGGTATTCTGCTATTTAGTGGAAGAGACACATATTGCTGGTAAACACCTCACGTGTGTTGAGGAAATATATGTGCTCACTGGCATGTGCTGCCATGGCATCCAGGAACTGGTTGAATACTCTGGATGCTGATGGCTGTGAGATCCCCCATGATATCCCCAGTTGTGCTTTGGGAGGTACCTGTGGCTAGTATACCTAGGCCTACACATACCTTGGTATCCACTGGGATGGGTTCCCCTCGGCCAGTTTGGTGTGTCAGGTGTGGCCGGCACAGCTCAACAATTTGCTGTAGGAGGTCTCTGGCCACCCTATAGCGCTCCACTATCTCCAGCTCATGTAGCCCCTGGTAGGTTAACCTGGATCTGTACACTCTTCTCCGTCTCCTCACTGTGGTTTGTTTGGCAGCATTCACATCCTCACCACCCTCAGCCTCTTGCACATGATGTTCTACGTTGCCTGCTGCAGACCTTCTCATTTTGTAGGTTTGTTTATTAAAATTTCCCCGCTTGTATACACCGGTGGTGTAGAGTGTGGGAAAACCAGAGGGGAAGGTGTTTGCATAGTTTATATGAGTGTTCTGGGCTGGGTTGGGCTGCTGCCTGTGTAATTGGCTGATTCTGATACATTTCACCTGCCAGCTATGCTAGTTCTCCTTGATTACCTTCCTACTGCTGTTTTCCCTTCCTATTGCCTCCCTGTTTAAGCCTTGTGCACTCCGCACAAACAGAGTGCTCAAATGTGCACAGAGCTGCTATTTCTTGGTTTAACTTCCTTTTCTTCCTGTAAAACCCGGTGCATGGTGCGCACACTTGCTTACACTTTGTAAAGAGTGCTAGGCAGGTTTAGACACACCCCTAGCTTAGCTGTGCTAAGCTAGGAGTAATCCCATGCCACAGGGTTCCAATCCGCTTACAGTATGCCTGACACACAACCCCATGATGTCACCTATACCCTAGTCTTCCACCCAGCTGTTTATACTCTTACACTCTTGGGACCTGCCTCATACCCTGGGGAAAACTGGGATTCATAACAAAGACATAAAAAGGGGAATATTGGATAGTCCAATAGCTTCCCATTTTATGGAGTTTCAATGTGGATGTATTTGAATGTTGTGTTCTTGAGAAAGTTTTTATTAGAAAAGGTGATGAAGGGTTATTAAAAAATGTTTTATTATTTAAAGAAACTATTTATATATTGAAATATTACACTTTGTCACCAAATGGTCTGAATTTAGAGGTAAATTGGAAAAGTTTGTTATAATTTATATTTTGAAGTTTTTTTCTGAGTATGTAATGCCTTTTTAAAATACTTAATTATGTTTTATTTGATTAATTAGATATAATTGTTTAATTGATTATAGTATATATAGGAGTGTATGTGTTTTGTATTTTGTGCTCATTGAAGGCTATTATGCCGAGGCGCTAAGCTGAATAGCTGAATTAAATCGTTTTTTTGGAACTGGCGTTGTTTTTTGATTCGCTAACCTTTCCCTCATTTGCATAGGATTGCCTGCTAATGCATAGTTACATGTCCCCCGCTGAGCCTCTCCCCTTAGCAACCATTACTCACTGGCCAGGTTGTCTTCTGCCTGCCATTGACTTGCATGGCAGAATACTGATATTAGTTAGAATGCTTATTTTAGGTTTATTTTATTATTTTTCCCTCAATCCCATTTGTGCTCCGCTGCCCTATGCTTAAACATGCGAGATCGGCAAAAAAAATACATTTTTTTTTTAAACAGTTTGTAATGCCAATGGCCTTCTACTTAGCCATTGGCATGCTTCCTCAATGATATGCAGACTTTATTTGGAGCTGTCATAGCTCCGTTTTGTAGATTGCAGTAACCGAGTACATTTCTGCACACTGCACTCATCCTGCACTGACAGCTGCCGGCTTCCTGGATCACAAATTACCCTCATCTGCATGGTTTTCATCTGCAAATGAGGGTAATTTGTATACAGGAGCTCGGTCCATGCAGGATTAGTCTAAGAGCTCACGTGCACGTCCCGGGACCTTGTTCCTGGATTGCACGTTGGCCATATTGCTGAAAATAGCTCTTAGATTAATTCTGCATGCTCTGCAGGGCTTCGTAAATCCGGGGGAATGTGTAAAACATTAAAAGATGGTATAACATAATAATCAAAATACTATACAGTGTGTAAAACATTAAAATATGTTAAAACACAATAATCTACTATAAACAGACCCTTACAATTTGTTTTAAAATTCATTCTAAACAACAATCATAACTCTTGCCTTTAAAATCAGAATACTGTTTATGGATAGTTTATCATTAAGCCCTAGCAAAAAATGGTATTCAAATTAAGTTGCCAAAATAATTCCCTCAGTTCCATTCTAGTCACCCACAAACCACTTCTCTCATTCTTCTGCACCTTTTTCAGGATAAAAAATATATTTCTTTACAATCCTGACAAGACAGAGAGTGTCTGAATAATGCATTCCTTTCATCCCTG
Source organism: Protopterus annectens (assembly GCF_019279795.1). Lineage (NCBI taxonomy): Eukaryota > Metazoa > Chordata > Ceratodontiformes > Protopteridae > Protopterus > Protopterus annectens. Next base: position 1,975,988,781 of record NC_056731.1, read on the forward strand.
TTCCTAATAGTTAGATTGTGTTCATATGCTCTTAATTTTAGCTGCCTTTCTTTCTTCCCTATATAAAACACAGAAGCCATAAGGTATTTATCTAGATATACTACCCCAGCAGTATTACAGTTAAATCTTGTGGATCTTTGGAATCCCCAAAATACCTTTTCTTTTCTTAATACCCACACATTTTTATCCACAGTCTGAAACACCTTATAATAATGTTTCTCGTATTGAAAAAGCAATACATCATCTGCATTTTCTTTTTGTAGTCACTTAATAGCCAATTCACTGTGCTTTAATTTATGATTATTGTCCTTAACAATAAGGTCCGTAAATTGCTGAACAATATAGGGCCCAGAGTAAAAGACATGGCATGAATAAATGTGGTTTATGTAACCAAAGTTGTAGATTTATACATGATGGGCCCAACATCACAACTGATTCTTACCCATTAGTTGATTAATTGATTTCACTTGGCATTGTTCCTAGTTTATCAGTAATTGGAGAAGGAGGATGTATCTTCTTTTGTTGTGTAAGCTTTTCAGGAACCAGACAGGTAGTCGATAGCTGTTTGTCCAAGTGACACTCTGCAAGACAATTTCTTTGAAAGCCACTTTCAGTGAACATAGAATATGCCTTTTTCCCCCATATTGTACAACCTAGCTGTTATATATAAGTAAGCAGGGGGGTGCAGGCAGGACAACCTGTAGAAAAAGCTTGTGTTTGCTTAAAGTGGCTTTCAGTCAATTTGTGTGGCTGCATATGCAATAAAGGAAACAGCAGTTGATGGATCATCATGAATCTGTCTTTCAGTGCCTGGACTTTTCATTTCATAAGTTCCTTTCTATATTTAGCAATCTATGTTAACGTTGTATTCTTTTTTTTCAGATTCATCTAGGGGGATAAATCAAGTAGTGTGTTTACACTGTCTCACAATACCTAGCATTATCAGGCTAGATGCAGAAATGGCAAAAGCTGATGGAGATTCCCTAATGATCAGTAGAGATTAAGTAGTACAAAAAAACAAGATAGCTTAATAACTTACTCTTGGCATAAGCCAGAGGGGAATCCTGGATTGGAATGGAAAAGGGTAATTATGTGGGATATGGCTAAAGCATTCACAAGTATCATATGTGAGTGCTACAGTAGTCACAAGTGCCAAAAAAAGAAACATAAAAGTGACAGAAATATGAAGGATCAAAACAGCAATCAGTAACAAATGGCAAATTTATATCACATATCTTTACCTAGAACACTAATTTGTTCTCTGCCTAACCAGTCAGACCAATGAGCAAGAGCTAGCCTATGCCAATGGATACAGCTGCAGTAACTGTAAAACAACAGTGACAGTTTTTCTAAATGAAAAGATCCAAGATCAGTAAAACTGCAGTATCAGTAAAGCAGGTAGCCAAGTTTTAAAAGTATATCAGATGTAATCCAGTACTGTCAAATGCATTACCTGCAGAGAAGTAGTTTTAAATGCTGTAACAGAATGGTAATCAGTTATTTGTCTTTTCCTGGTTAGGGGGTCGCCACAGTGGAACTCCTGTCCGCTAATGATGCAGTAGATTTTTTTGGTGCCGAGTTGGCAGTCTAACGCCCAACCTTCAGCGAAGGCACGCCCATTAATGCATGTCGTTCGGAGGCCACTCGACCATGGGGAGGACATGCAGACTCCACACAGAAGGCACTCCAGCTGTGAATCAAACAGGAGAACCTCTTGCTATGAGGTAACAACGCTACCACTGTACCACCGCAGCTTACAGTAATCAGTAATAAGCAGAAATATAGCAACACCAAAGAAGTGTAAAACAAAACTAAAACTTGCCTGTCTCATCTTTGGTTACCATAATGAAAAGCCAAAGTGACAAATATGCAGAAGCAGACCCATCACTTATCCCCATTTTACAATGTTTGTGCTGCTTACCTCAATGCTGAACTTGCATATGAGCTGAAAGTGCAGAATCATTATGCGACAAGTGGAATGCAAGGCACTGCTACTCTGCAAGGAGTAAGGAGAAGTACTGCTATGTTGTTTTGCGAAACGCTATAGGGATGATCCGTTTTCATAATTTAAAACAACTGGAGACTCATTTCCAGTCGCATGTTCACTCAGATAAATTTTCTATGCATTTGGAAGTACAAGTGAAAGTGACATTAAAATACAAGCAATACAATGTAGAACTGGTCATGTGGGTTTTGTGAAATAATCTAAACTCATCAATTCGCAATAGACTGGAACACAGATGCAAACAGCATTAAAAAAATAAAGTAAACAATGTAAAATAAAAAAGTAGCATTGACTTTATTACACAAAGAACACAGCAGTATATTTATTTATTTTATTTTATATTTGTTTACTGGGAAAGTTCAACTTGGATGATTTCCCATTTTCAACAGTGCCCAGGGAGAAAAAGCTCCATGTTGACATAATATGGTTACAAGTAAACAAAGCTATTACAAAATCCTGATCCAGAACAACAACATATTACCTAAGAAAAAATATTCAACTTTGTTTATACAGTGTGAACCAATACATACATTGTGCAAATATTTGGACAGATACATCAAGGTGAAAAAGAACATTGCTAATAGTGTAATTATTCAAAAGCTGCAGTTTATAAAAATGACATTAAGTACATCGAGGACACTTTTTGGAGCAAAGATGACTAGATATATGACTTTATAAAAATAATGCTGCAGCAAACTGCTATTCTTTAAAAAAAATAGGGTCAACTAATAAAAGCAGTTAAACAACATGTCAGTTATGTGAAAGGTATAGGGTTTACAAACACAATCGAGAGCAAAGAATGACTTTGCAAATCCAAAGTGTACAGGAAAAATAAAGTTCATGCATCAGATATATGTTCCTTAAAATGCATTTTGTAGAAGCCATTGCATTTAAACCTGGAGCAAGGTAGGCAGTGAATAATAAATACCATTTGCACTCTGAAAATTCAATTAGGACATTTAATTTACTGTATTTCATAGTTTTAAGCATAACATCAAGAACCATAAATGTAACACCTTTATACTTTGTAACCAACTAGAGAGTGAATCTTTGTATAATGCATTCTCATGTTTCTTGTTTCTAAAGGCATGTTTGCACATTCTGAGCTCAAGTTTCATATTAGCTTTCCCAGCGAAAAAGCAGACCACTTGTCTCTTAAGGCTAAATAAACATGTGCTGTACTGAAATCTACATACATTTATTTAAGCATAAATTTCATTCAATGACCGGATGTACAAAAAGTCAGAAATATAACTGAGCCTACAATAAGCCCAAGCTCTACTCATGAGTGCCTCTCTTTGAAATCAGCTTAACCTGTTTACATTTTACACTTTTATATTTTTTAATGTATATGAAGGTAGGCGTATCCCCTAATAAATGTTTAATGTCATTATTACATTGCTAGATTTTCCAGTTTTTCAAAACATTCCTGGAAAATTATTAACACAGCATGGGAGAGTAAACTTTCCTTCCTCTTCTTCACTTGTAACTATAGCAAGCAGGGAAACTACTCTAATATAACAGTGCTGATGTAAACAAACTAAAAATATGTTTCAGTATTAAATAAAAAAAAAATGCAAGCAATGTCTCTACACCAGTCAGATACAATATTTAAGCATGTGCTACATCAAGCAATAATTAAAGATGTTAACTCTACAAGTCATGCAACCTTTGCATATGCAAGCTCAAATCATACTTCCCTGTCTAAGAAACAGACTGAACATTTTTGTAGTGCTTTGTTTCTATTTATGTCTGTCAGAACTATCACTCACTTTTTGGGAGGAGAACTTGAGAGCCCTAAAAAGAACATATCTTTATTGTTATGTGAAATGTTAATATGAACATTGATTTCAAATATTGGATTCATTGTGTAATAGTGGCTTCATTGTGTGTGTGTGTGTGTGTGTGTGTGTGTGTGTGTGTATGTGTGCGTGCGTGCGTGTGTGTGTGTGTGTGTGTGTGTGTGTGTGTGTGTGTGTGTGTGTATACTTCTTTTAAGTAGAAAACAGAATGATACAACACTTTACATAAAGACAAAAGATGTAATGGCATCAGAAACTGGTGCCACTAAAGATACAACATAAGCAAATATTAAGGCTTTTGCAACTGCATGGACCACCAGGCATCTCTGAGAAGAGCAACAGAAAAAAACTTTCTTTAGGAGGAGACAGATTGTGATTCAGGTACCTTGGGAAGTTACTTCACTTCTTCTGCCTCTTATAATTCCAGGGAGTAAAGTACTGAGAGGAGAGTTTGAAGATGAAAAGGTAAGCCTGATGGCCACCGATAGGGAATGCTACCATTGATCACATGGCTGTAATCATGCCACAACATATCACAGCTGGAAGGTCAGCTACTTATAATGCCAGCATTTTAATTTAATGTTTACTGGGGTAGTATACCGACCAAAACTGACCATTTGCAGGTGTCATGTTCACCACAATCAAGAGTTGTGACCATCACTCTGGTTTTGTGGTCACTGAGCTCAGTTTTTCTTTTAGGTAGAGTTCGAGTCAAAGAGTGCCTTGAATGGATGCATTTAGGTTGGTCAAAGGACATATAAACTATTTGAAAAACATTACTAGTTATGCGTGAGTTTTTAGGCTGTACATATATACATACATACTTACATACATACATACATACAAATATTTCAAGCATGGGCATTAATGCTCTTCTAGCCTGTCAATATACCAAAAAAGTGGTTCCCATAATAAGTGTCCAGGCTGTTCTTATAAGTATCTGACCTAGAACTTGTTTTAATGTAATTTGGTAATCTGTTCCATGCATCATCTGCTCTCTCAGAGAACCAGTTAGTACACTGTTCATTCCCATAGAATCCTCTACGTAGGTTGTCTGATGATTCTCTGGTACTTTTTGATAACTCCTAGACATTCCAAGACATAGTTGTCTCTTAATGCCCTATATACCTGAATAAGCTCTCCTCTTAGATATCTGTAGGAGACACTGTACAAGTTCAGATATTTTAGTCTTTCATAATAACTTAAATTTACACATCCGTGGATGCCCTTGGTATATTTCCGCTGAAGTCTTTTTAGTTTACTCATGCTTGTTTTCATATAAGGTTTCCATATTGTTATTCCATACTCAAGTTTGGATCTAATGCAACTAACAAACAATGACTTCATCATTTCTGATTTCCCAAACTTTATAAATTTTTCTACAACCTATAGTTCTATAACTATCATTAACCAATTGGTTGATATGATTAGAAAAACTCAAAGTTGGATCATCCCATATACCCAGGTCATTAAATGAGTCTACAGTTTCAATCACTGTGTGCTGTATTAAACATTAACCTTTCAATTTATGTCTCCCAAATCTCATATGCTTAGTTTTTGATGTTATCAGCATATTATTCTCCTGTGCCCAAATGGTCAATTTAGTCATCAAGTTGTTTTGCAGATATGCATTGTCTGTAATACATGTAATCAGGTTATCAAATTTCAGGTCATCTGCATATAGACTATAGAACATCTCAGATGAAAAAGTTAGGTCTGAAATATACAATCTAAACAAGTAAAGGCCTAGGACAGAGCCCTGTGGGACACACTGACTGTAATCAATAATGTCACCTGCCCAATTGTTGTATGATACTTGCGATGTCCTATTTGTAAGCCTGCAACTAAACTTCATATCAAGAGTACATTGATACTTAGGTGTTCTGATTTATTGATCAGTGTTTTGTGTATGGCCCTGTAAAATGCTGCTATTAAATCTATATAAATTACATCACAGCACAAATTTTCATTCATGGTTATTATATTGTTATAGAACTGTAGGATATGTCCAGAAAGACCTGAAGTTCACTCAACTCAAATACACAAATTGGGACTTTTTATGTAAACCCAATGAGATTCAGTATGCATGGATAATTGATTGTAGTTACTGGCCAGTCTCTTCACAAAACTGAGAAATGTCTAGAATCCACTGGTGAACTCTTGCATGGTTTACAATTTTAATAGATTCATTAAGTTAAATGTTCATGTTTATATCAAGTGAAGAAAGCTTGTCTTTGTAAGCAACAGAGAACAACAGCTTAGATGCATGGAATAAGTGATTTTGTTGGACCATCCATGGTTTTAACCCTTTAATACATCTACACATGTTATTGCTATTCTATGCTATGATGTTATTTATAACTTTAAAATATCTTTTCTCCAGTTGTACAACTTGACAAATGTCAGTAGAAAAAATATTGTAATACTTCAAAAATCTCATCTAGAAACCAACAAGAGGCTTTCTGAGTTTACAATACTGATGAATTGTTCAGTATGCAATGCAGAGTAGTGACCTTGACACAACTACTGCAATAACCTCTTCCTTACATCTTAGTTGCATCTGTAATTCTTTGATGAACAGTTAAATCTGAAAGTGGCACTTTAGCAGTCATTTTACTAGCATTAACCCCCACCATTTATCAGCAGTGTGATTGATTACTGTTTCACTCTAATACTTCAGTGGTTTGATAAGTATCTCACCCCAATACTCCAGTGGTTTGATGAGCATCTTGCCCTAATACTCCAGCAACTTGATAAGTGCCTCACTTTAATACCCTAGTGGTTTGATAAGTGCCTCACCCCAATACTTCAGTGATATAATATGTCTCACCCTAATACTCCAGTGGTTTGATAAGTGTTCACTCCAATACTCCAGTGGTTTGATAAGTGTCTCACCCTAATACTCCAGTGGTGTGTTGTGGCTCACATTAATACTCCAGTAATATGATAAGTATCTCATCATAATATTCCAGTGGTTTGATAAGTATCTTACCCTAGTACTCCAGTGGTTTGATAAATGAATCACCCTAATACTCCAGTGATTTAACTGGTAAGCATTTCATCCTAATACTCCAGTAGTTTGAGGAGTGTCTTACCCTGATACTGCAGTGGTGTGTTAAGTGACTCACCCTAATACTCTAGCGGTTTGAGAAGTTTCCCACCCTAATACTCCAGTGGTTTAAAAAGTGCCTCACCTCAATACTCCAGTGGTTTAATAAGTGTCTTGCCTAATACTCCAATGGTTTGAAATGTGTCCCTCCCTAATACTCCAGTGGTGTGTTAAGTGTCCCACTCTTATACTACAGTAATTTGATAAGCATCTCATCATAATACATTGGTTTGATAAGTGCCTCACCCCAGTATTCCAGTGGTTTGATAAGTGTCTCACCCTAATACTCCAGCAGTTTGATAAGAACTGCACCCTAATACTCCAGTGATGGATAAGTGCCAAATCCTAATACTCCAATGGTTTGATAAGTCTCTCACTCTAATAATCCATCAGTTTGATAAGTGCTTTACCCCTGATACTCTAGCAGTATGGGTCTGTGAAATCAAGTATGGCTTCTAGTTTTTTGCATGTCCATCCACAGTAAAACTGTATTTTAGTTTTAGGGATGCTTATACGTCCTTTCCTTTTGCATCAAAAAGTCAGTAGGCTTTGTATTGTATTCTTTATATCTGATAAACCAAGCAATATTCGAGTGCAATTCCAAAGACCACAATGAAACAAATGATTTTAGCGCTTTCATTCACTGGATTTATTACGTGAACTTCCTCAGAAAAAAACAATCCCACATACCCATCCTTCCTTGTATACTAATGACTATTCATTAGTATACAAGGAAGGATGGGTATGTGGGATTCGTTTTTCTGAGGAAGTTCACGTAATAAATCCAGTGAATGAAAGCGCTAAAATCATTTGTTTCATTGTGGTCTTTGGAATTGCATTTGAATATTGCTTGGTTTATCGTTTTGAGTTTGGTCCTTGGTTCTTGTCGAGTGATTCTTTATATCTGCTTTCAAAATCACACTTATAGAACGATTCCATGAGAGAATCTATTAGTGGAGCCACAGTGCATGACTCATAATGGAAAGGGTTGTTGTCATAAGCAGTCAATGAATTCTAAATTTCATAAAGTTGTTATCAAACTTCCATGACATTTTTGTTTACTTCACTACTGTTTCCTACAGCAATTCATGGCTCAGTCTGATTTTCCACACTATTCGTACATATTTGATTGATTTAATCAACGTTACACTAACTGTTCACATTGCCTTCTGGCTCATCAGCTCTGCTTTTTAAATCACCTGTGTTTATCTAGTTGACCTTCTCGGCTACACAAAAAATACAATTTCATTTAATAAACACTTTCTGTTTCACATACTGATAGCCAGTGAAAGACCAAAGTAGATGATGGCCTAAAAAAATTACAGAATATTAGCAATTTATCTGTTCATGTTCAGGGCAAACTGAGAAAGTGTATCTTATACAAAAAATAAAAGCTATCCCATGCTACAACCATTGCACTGCTGAGCTGGGTGCATAGATAGTAATGCACCTGCATTGCCTGTTAGACAGCAGTATGTGGATCTTGCAAGCCATCTGTGGCAGGAGGAGTTAAGTAAGCCCACTGGATCATGAATAATATCTCACTCCCTGTTGTCTGAATCTTGCCACTTAGAGATGAAGAAATAGACTGAATAGGTTCTCCAGTCAGAGAATGAGTGCACTATAAGTTCCCTGCTCAGGTTGAAAACACCCGGCTCTTGTTCCAATTAGAAGGAACAAATCTGCAAAGACGATAATAGGGACAGGCAGAAAATCCATTGGGTATATCCTTTGTAGAGCGGGGGGATCTTGATGGCTGTGTAGATATTGATTTACCATGCTTGGTTTTCAGCCCATTGTGGAAGGAATGGGACAACAGGATGCAAGAGGGTGACATCCAGAGCCAGATTCAGCAATAGGTGACCTAAACAACTACCTAGGATCTGGGGGGGGGGGAGGGCAATAACATTAATTTAATTTAATTTAAAAAAAAGGTAAAGGTTTAAGGCTTCTTTACACTTTCATGCATCCTTCTGTCTCTCTTGTCTGTATGTGACCGCTTTATGAAGCATGCACAGCACTGAGTAAGACCAACACATGTGTACATCTGCTTTAAGATGCTCAAGATTTGATGTTGCAGTAGCAGGTATGAATTGGGAGGGGGGGGGCAATAACATTAATTTAATTTAATTTAAATAAAAGGTAAATGTTTAAGGCTTCTTTACATTTTCATGCATCCTTCTGTCTCTCTTGTCTGTAGGGGGGCAATAACATTAATTTAATTTAATTTAATTTAAAAAAAAAGGTAAAGGTTTAAGGCTTCTTTACATTTTCATGCATCCTTCTGTCTTTCTTGTCTGTATGTGACCGCTTTACGAAGCATGCACAGCACTGAGTAAGACCAACACATGTGTACATCTGCTTTAAGATGCTCAATATTTGATTTTGCAGTAGCAGGTATGAATTGGTGGCATTATGAATGATGATTTTTTTTTTTGCAGCTACAGGAACTTGCAAGTACGAACAGTGTGTGTGTGTGTGTGTGTGTGTGTGTGTGTGTGTGTGTGTGTGTGTGTGTGTGTGTGTGTGTGTGTATGTGTGTGTGTGTGTGTGTGTGTGTGTGCATGCATGTGTGTGTGTGTGTGTGTGTGTGTGTGTGTGTGTGTGTGTGTGTGTGTGTGTGTGTGTGTGTGTGTGTGTGTGTGTGTGTCTGTGTCTGTGTGTGTCTGTGTGCATGGGTCCTCCTTAGCAAGTATTCACATTAATAAATGTTACTACATGGACCTAGGAGCTCTGCAGAACATGTCTTCTTATAAATGCTGCTTTACTATAAAGGCACATTCATAGAAACACACCTACACAATGCAAAAGTGCTTTGATTATCTAAATTATTTTTTTAGATTGTTCTAGCTTAAAAGGAAATAATTATCACTTACCATTGATGAGAAAGCCAAATAGCACCTCTCCAGTTATTGAAAGTAGTTTGTGTGCTTGCAAAAACAGGTTAGTCATTTCCTTACAGATCAATGTTCAAGAGTTACATTAAAGTCACTTTGCGTTCACATTTCCCTGTTGCTGAAAGGTCTTACTTGAGCTTATGCATTGATTGATGGTTGAAACCTGACTCGTAGTCAGGAAATTGTATCTGAAAAAAATTGCTCCTTTCAAGGAAATGGACCATGATCTTGTCACTCAGATATGATATGATGGTAACTGATAAAGGTAAAGGGGGTTCATAAAGTGAGGCAGGATAATGTGACCCCTTTTAAAATGGTCATGTTTTCTAGAGCCTGTCTTTTCTGAGACAGAGGAAAAGTAGATAAATCAGTATCATATTTTTGTAAAAGTAAGACCTATTGCCCGCCTTTTTTTTTCTGTCTGACCTCTTATTCATTGAGGACTGAGCTGGGTGAGTCTGCCTCTATTGCTGGGGTGTGGTACTCTCTGTGACTCAGTGAGAGTTGTACATTATATTCAGGGGAAGGTGCGCAGATGCTGCAAGAGAATTATTAAAGTCTGTGTCCAAATGTTTTACTTTTCCAACTTTCAGCTGTATGTACTTTGAAGGAACTGAGTGCAACTGTTTGAAAGCAATATGCTTTGTTGAACTCTGTTTGTTTGTGATGCTGTAGGTGGAGAGGGCTGGTTAGTTAATTAACTTATTTGGACTGAAACCCTGTACCAAGGTTATAGGAAACAAGAGCCTTAATCCTCTCTCCCTTCTGCTCTTTGGTTGGTTAGTTATTAGAGTTGGTTGAAATGTTCTAAAATGAGTATTTTTTTCATTTATTGGTTCATTCATTTTGTTTCACTGCTTAATGGAAAAAAAAAATATTCAGAACTACAAATTTAAAATGCACTCTAATAAATGCTGCTGCATTTTACAATTAATACATTAAATCAGGAAAGTGAATCAAGTAACACTTGCATTTATGCATGGTCCTAAAAATTTACACAGGGAGTCCATGGTTTGAAAACAGCCCAGGAACCAAGCTACATTTAATCTGGCCACTGGCCAGGTGCATACCGCTCAGCTGTCCAGATTTTTAGAGAATGTCCAGATTTTTGCCTCATATCTTTGGATTGTTCCTTATAAAATGTATGTTTTTCTGGCAAATCATTGAGGATTGAAGTCACAAAATAATACTAAATAATGACAGACATTTGAGTTTCAGACTTCATATCCTTCAGAAAATACCTAACAATACAAGACCTCTTACTCTAGCAAGTTTCTAAGTTTATAGGAGCATTATTTAAAATCTGTCCCTATTTTTGGGCCTTTGCCCCACCCATTATTTCTGGCTTTGGCCAGATGTCTTGTGCTGAGAATATGAGAGATATGCCCATATGCCCAGGTGCATCCAGTAAATGCGAGTTTGAGTTTAAATGTATTTTCAATGAATGTACATTTGAGGTTCAATGAAGTTTCAAGGAATGTGAGCTTCAAGGGAAAAGTTTACTGTTACTCAGGCTACATCAATTTTGAATGGGCAACTGTTTTGTTTAGCAAATAACCATTAGCATTTGTGCTGTAAGCTTTGTAAGTAGCGTTAGTAGTGCAACAGGTAGCATATTCTACTCCCACATCATGCAGATGGATTGCTGGCATTGCATTGCAGGGGGTGATACCCTCCTAAGTGTGTCATTCTTTTGGATAAGATGGTAAACTAAGGCCCCATCTGCCTGTATTGATGGTAGGTGCGTGAGATTATTTACATCCACCTGAGCTACCAAAAAGAGTAGGGGGAAGTTCCCAAATGCCCTTGTCAAATTTTCCCTAGTAGTATAAATACCACCATGGGTCTTCCCTGAAAAGAAGCTTCTTGTCTATTGGGACCAACCAAGTCAACAAAGGATAAATAAATTAAAACATATAAATTAAATCCACATCTATGTCCTCATTTCAAAAGGGAAACAAGTAATGGGACACCGGCAGGGCTTGGGGGGGGGGGGGGCGTAGTACATTACCCTACCTTCAACCGATTTGTCCATAATCTGGCTCTGGTGACAGAGGGAATCAAAGAAAAAGAAATAAAAGCAAACTTGCAAATATTATTTCTAAAGTGCTAATGCTGCTTTTTAAGCTATCTAAAATTATTTCACGTGCTGCACATACCACACAATGTGAAATACTTTTCTAAAGCAATTAAACGGATTTTGGTGATGAAAGTTAGCATACGGGTGACTGCAGAGGATAAATGTTGTTGACACTGAAGATGAGAATGGTTCCCCTAAGTCTGATACTCATTTAATGTCTGACAAGAAAATAATTGTTTAACATGACTGAAAAACCAAATATCATTCTTTGTCAAAATAATTTGTATAATGTTGATCACATAAAGTACAAATATCTTTAATTTATTTATTTATTTATTTTACATTTGTTGACCGGGCTAGTCTGGCTGGATACATGTCCATTTTCAGCAGAGGCCCGAGGAGAAAAGCTCCACTAATAAAACTAAGTGACTAACAAATATCACGTAAATAACAAGTAAATAACAAGTAACTAATGCATGCAGGCAACTAAGGGAAAAATTGATATATAGAATAGTAATGGGAAGGCAATTTAAACAAGAAATAAACATCAGTACAGAATCACTATAATTTAAATAACTACTATAGATAGAGTGCTAAAAAAAGATGAAGAAGGGAGAAAAATAGGGACAAGTAGAGGGTTTGTAAAACTTTAGTCATAGAAGTCAGTTAGTAGCAGGGATATAGTGATGAGTACTATTATTAGGATAGTTATTTGCACACAGGAAGATTAGAACTGGGTTAGATACATGGAGAGAAAAACAGTTTAGAGATAGTGGAGGGTAACATAAAAAGAGGTAGGTAGGAGTAAGTAAGCAGGCTGGTGGGTTGCTAGGTCTACTTCTTGGAGGGAAAGAAGTAGTGAAGTAGGGTAGGTAGAAGAGCAAAATGTAGGGTGAGAGAGAGAGTGGTTGTTTTTTAAGCTCAGTCAGGATTTGAGCAGGGGCATAGCCAGTGAGATTGCAAATGTTTTTTTGTTTGTTTTTTGAAAAGGTGGGGTGAGCTTAAAGTGGTTAGTTCTTTGGGGAGTTTGTTCCAGTGAGATCCTACAGTATTAGCAAATAAGGAGTCACCTGCTTTGTTGTAAGATTTGAGAGTAGCTACTAGAAGTTTGTTGGCTGAGCGAAGGGATGTTAGATTTTTGTATGGGGTGATAAGGTTATTAAGTATGGGTGTATTAGAGGGGTAATGGAGAATTTTGTAGGTGATATGTAATTGCTGTAGGAGAATTCGATTCTGTAGTTCTAGCCAGTTAAGGATTTTGAGATTATGACAATGGTGAGTTCGATATGGGGAACCAGTGGCAAACCTGGCAATACTATGATAGGCTGTGGCTAGTTTCTGGTGGTTAGTTTTTGAAATGTTAATAAATGAGGAGGAGGCATACAGTAGTGTAGATAGGAGATGAGTTTGGGCAAGAGACACTCGGGTAGCTGCAGTAAGAAAGGGCTTAAGTCTGTAAAGGGCACCTATCTTTTTATTAACAGCCTTGATGGTTAGATCAATGTGACAGTCAAAACTCAGTTGATTGTCTATAGTAACGCCTAGGAGTTTAGTGGAACAGTCAGGATTGATGATCGTGCCATTGCCAGATGTGATGGAAAATGAGATAGGGGGAGATTTAAGTGTTGGTGTAAAGAGTAGTAATTTGGTTTTTTTGGGATTAAGGAGGAGACAGATATGTTGGAACCATTTTTCAGCCGTAGTAAAGAGTTTCTGGGTGGAAGAGTGGAGTTCTCCTGAAGATGAAGCAGAACAGATGAGAGTTGAATCATCTGCATACTGAATACAAGTGGATGTTGGGAGTGAAGTAGCCAGGTTATTTATAAATGTAGAGAAGAGGAGGGACCTAAGATGGATCCTTGAGGAACACCGATATTGATTGGGAGCTGTGAGGATATATGGCTGTCCCAGAGGACAGCTTGTTTTCTATCATTCAAATATGAGTCAAACCATTGTACTGCTGAAGAGTCAAGTGAAAGTGATGTCAATGTATCTAGGAGTAGTTGATGGTTAACCATATCAAAGGCTTTTGAGAGGTCTAGGAATAGGGCTGAGGAGAAAAGGTTGTTATTGCGATTTCTGTTTATTGTGTCAGTGAAGGAGAGAAGGGCGGTGGAAGTACTATGGTAGGGCCTAAAACCATGTTGTGAGTCTACTAGTAGGCTATTTTGCAAGAGGTGATTTAGGAGTTGTTGGTGAATACAACGTTCCATAATTTTAGATAGAGGAGAAAGTAGGGCTATAGGTCAGTAATTAGAAAGTTCATTAGAGTGACCTCCTTTATGAAGGGGAATAATATAGGAGACCTTCCAGCAGGATGGGATAGTAGATTCGGTTATTGTTCTGTTAATTAAGATCGAGATTGGGTAAGCTAGTTCAGATGCTGCTAGTTGTAGGTATTCAGCTGGTAGTTTGTCGGCTGAAGGGGTGCAGGGTTTAAGTTGAGAGAGTAACTTACGTATGTGGGCTGTGGAGACTGTGCTAAATTTTAGGGTGGGGGTGTTATTTGGAGGAGAGGTGTGTTGAGGGGAAGGGGGGGAGTCATGGTGTTAGCTAAAGAGGTGACTGTTTCAGAGAAGAAGTTATTAAAGGTATCAGCTATTATGTTGGGTGAAGTTTGTGCTAAGGTAGTAGGTGTGGGAGTTTTGGTATTCCCTGGATGTAGAAGTTTATTGATTCCGGGCCAGAATTTTTTAGGGTTGTAATTTTGGTTATGTTGATATTGAAGGTAATAGTTTTTCTTATCAAGATGGATGAGTTTTTGTAGTATTTCTAAGGTGTTTAAAGTGTAGAAGGTCATCAGGGTTTTTAGTGGTTCTCCATTTAGTCCAAATTTTATTTCTATCTAGCATAGTTTGTTTGGTTGATTTGGAAAGCCAAGGGGCAGCTTTGGAGCTTATTCTTATTAATCGAGCTGGGGCATGCTGCTGTAGAATTAGTAGGAAAGTGGTATTGAAATAGGCAACTGCTTCGTCAAGTGGGAGGTGTTTTAGAGTTGACCAGTTGCATGCCTTGAGGTCATTTAGGAAGGAGGACAAGTTAAATTTGTTTTATTGCGTACAGTACGGTAAATAGCTTGTTTGAGAGTATTATCTTTTTGTTTAGTGATATAGGTAAGGAGATGGTCGCTGATATTGTCTGGGAGTATTCCAGTCTTATAAGAATGGGGATTATTGTTAATCAATATCCAATCCAGGATTGCTTGTTTATTGGTTGTTTTGTCAATTCTAGTTGGGGAGCTAATAGTTTGTTGAAAGTTAAAGAGATTAAGGTGAAAGGTAGGTTTGGGAGAGTTGCAGGAGTTCCAATCAATATTAAAGTCACCTAAGATTATAGTTTCTTGAGGGAAGTTGCAGGAGACCCAATTGAGAATATTTTCAAGTGTGTTTAAGTTATTGCCTGGAGGGATGTAGGAACATATTATGTAGATGGCTTTGTTTTTGTTTAGTTGGAGTTTGGTACAGAGTATTTCGGCATTACCTAGAGAGGGAGGTAGGGAGTCCATTAAGGACACTTGTAGCTGGGATTTGTAAAGTAATGCTACTCCTCCACCCTTTTTGTTAGGACGATCTTGCCTTAAGGTGCTATAGCCAGGTGGGGTGATTTCGTTGTCTTTTATGCCTGGTTTAAGCCAGGTTTCAGTGAGACAGAGGATATCAAAGGCATAGAAGTCAATTATAGCATGGAGTTGTGTGATTTTATTGTTGATGCTACGAATATTAAGGTGTGCTATAGAGAGGGAGTTATTAGAGAAAGGTGAGCTAGAGATGTCAGCAGAATGTTTAGAAAGGTCATGGTTAAGAGGATTATTGGGGCCAGGGTTGGGGTGGATATCTCCATGTAACAGTAACAGGGTTTGTGGGATTGGAAATGTCTTTGTGGTTTTGGAGGGTAATAGATAGAACCGTTTTGAGGTTAGCGACCTGATGTGATGTAGTTTGTGGTATAGGGGGGGAAGGTAGGGTGATGATGAGAGGATGTTAGTGTGTGTTTGTTTAGCTTGAGGAAGAATGGAGGTTGTGTGTGTGGCTAAATTAGGAGAATTGATAAGGTTAAGATGTTCATAGGAAGTAAAAGAATAGTGTATTAGAAGGATATTAAGGAGTAGTAGAAGATGAAGAAGTTTAAGGATTAAAGCCATGTTTTTAGTGGGGTGAGGTTAGGAAGGTTGGAAGTAGTAGGAATAAGATGTTAAAGAGTGAGTAAGGGCAATTAGAAAGAGAATATGAGGAGAGGGGTATGGTAGTAAGATAGGAGTTTAGAGTTAATGAGTGTAGGTGGGGCAGGTGAGTGTGATAGGAGCAGAGTGAGGTGGGGGTGTGGTAAAGGAAGTATAAAGGTAGGACCCCTGGGGGTGGGTGGGAATTGGGGGTAGGGAGGGGAGCGGAGTGAGCCCGCAGGGCGAACGGAGCGGGAAGAACCAGTGGCAGTAAAACAATCAGAGAAAAAGAGAGAAGAACTATGTATGGTGAAGGGTAAGAATAAGACTATAGGGTAGAGTGCAGGGAGGAAGGAAGATGGGTTTTGGAGATGAGACAAAGTAAATGGTAGCTAAGTGAAGTGGCAGAGTAGTAGATTAGAATAGTATGGACAGTATTAGGGGATAACAGGAGGCAGAGTTCTAAGTGAGGATAGAGGAAAACCTAAGGTTTGTGATAGAGAGGGCGCCACCTAGTGGCCAAGTTCAGGAATGCCAAGAGACAGGGCAAGCAGAGAGCTCCCAAAGTGCTGTATCTCGGTAAAGGGGAGAGTTACCACAGGGATAGTGTTGAAGAAAGGAGGGTAGGAGAGCGCCTTATCCGCTATGGGAAAGAGGAGGAGGAGGAGGAGGAGGAGGAGGGGGGGTAGGCTGCTGGTTAACCTGGGAGGGAGGTAAAACAACCTGGAATACAGTTAGAAAATGCAATAGTAGGACATACTTTCCAACAGCGACTATGTTGGGTAGACAGTCTTTGTGGGGAGGACGTTTAAATCCTATTCAGGATTATGTTCTTTAATATGGATTCCACAGGGCTTCTTTAGCAGGGGTAAGGCAGGAACCCAAGTGTATATGGCTGAATAACATAAGGGAGAGAGAGAAAGACAACATAAGCACATATAGCAGTCAAGGATATAGGTAACAGATAAATAAAAGTTGTGCCTTACATACTAAAAGCTATGTCAATACAGTAACCAACCCTCACTCACAGTATAATCAGGCATAAGAGAGGGAGAAATAAACACAGGTTATGTAATACAGCCAGCTTACAGATATGTGCAAACTATTTGTTGAGTTAAAGTAAAAAGCATACAGGTAAGTAGTCTGACCCTATGCAGTATCAAAGTAGGAGGCAAACAATTGAACAACAGCTCCAGGAAGTTACAGTTCTGAGTAAGGCAAAAAACAACAAGCTTATGGTAACATGTGCATAAACAGCAAGGTTATCTACCTAGTAATCAGTAATTACAGATTCTATCACCTTCATTGAGGAGATGTGTAAGCAGGGGAAAATGGATATCTAGTATAACACAAAAAAGGCATAGAGATACTGTCTACTAAAATACAAGCATTGATAGGAATGTTTAGCGAATTAGCTTTAGGATATGCTGTCGCCTTCCCTTATCATTCTACAGACACTTTCCTAATGATCAAGGCAATAAGTGCCCAAAAATGTTATACAGTCAAGTAGCTAGTACGCTCAAAGTTACAAGTAAACAAGCAGTATAATCAGCGTTTCCTCATTACCATTGTCAATTCTATGCAAATGTTGCTACCAGCTGTAGAACCCAGTATTGCGTAGTTGGGGGACCACGTGGCTGCTAGGGTAAGCTTAACTACTCGCCTAAATGAATCTACGCTGGAATAAGCATAAGGAGTGCGCTCTGCCCATTCATATAGCCGCCTGACAGAACAAAAAGCACACATATAGTCAGCAGCCGAACAGCGGCATGGGCTTACACGCAAACGCTGGTAACAGCTAAGGAATATGCCACCACTCACTAGCGCTGCTTCCTGGATAAAGTACAAATAATTGAAAGGCGCAGAAACTGTAAATACAGTAACTATTTTATAATCGCAGCCTTAGAAACTAGTATAGCGTAGTTGGGAAACCACGTACTAGGGTAAGCGTTATCTACACCGCTGACTGAGTTATCGCTATAATAAGCTACTGAAAGAGTGATGTTGCCGCCTGATAGGATCTAAAGGAGCACATATACTGTAGGCAGACGAGCATCGGCTTGAGCTCACAAGCAACACTGTTAAAGCTGAGGAATGAGCCCCCTCACTAGCGATGCTACCTATATAATATAAAGATTAAAAAGCGCCGAGAGTGTAGGGGACCAACAGTGGCTAGGCTCAGACACAACGCAGCTAGAAACTGCGGAATAAGCACCACTCTTAGCGTTGCTACCCAATATAAACTAAATAATAAAACCTATGCAAAGCGCACATACTGCAGGTAGTCAAGCAGCAGCTTGGCCACACACAGTGGCCACACAGTGGAGGCTCGGGGAGAGCCTCGTACGCAATGGGATGGGGATAATAAGGTATAGATAGACCAGTTACAGAGGCGCACCACGTGGAACCAACGTCGCAGTACAGATACGAGCAGATATAGGTAGTAAGGTATCAGAGTCTGTATATCAGAGGCCAAATAGTAATAGAAGCAAGATAACCTATATTACTAACAAAGAAAACAAGAAACATGTAAAAGTTAAAACATCCACAAATTACACAAGTGAATAATTGCCATCAGGTACTCACATACGGCTATATCCTCCGAGCCCCAAGAGAGACGCAGCAGCCCAAAAGGGATATCACATAGGGATGGACTGGCCTATAGTAGGGTATATTTATAGGATATGGCCGGAAATGAGGTCAAGAGGGGGGAGGGGATGGGCAGGGATAACTATGATGTAGTGAAGTGAAAGCAGTAATCGCGAGTTCTTGGGCAAGAGAGCTGAGAGAGATACGGGCAATAGGGGGGAGTATAGGAGTGATAAGAGGAATGGGACAAAATAGGAATAGTAGGAAGGAAATAGACCTAGAGTAATAGAGAAGAGATAACAGTATTAGAAGAGGCGACTACAGCTGATAAAGGGTAGGGAGAGGGGAAAGGAAGGAGTATGGTAGATGTAGTGGGGAGAGTGGTGACTAGAGCAGGAAAGATGGAGAGAAACCTGGAAGAACCAGTGGCAGTAAAACAATCAGAGAAAAAGAGAGAAGAACTATGTATGGTGAAGGGTAAGAATAAGACTATAGGGTAGAGTGCAGGGAGGAAGGAAGATGGGTTTTGGAGATGAGACAAAGTAAATGGTAGCTAAGTGAAGTGGCAGAGTAGTAGATTAGAATAGTATGGACAGTATTAGGGGATAACAGGAGGCAGAGTTCTAAGTGAGGATAGAGGAAAACCTAAGGTTTGTGATAGAGAGGGTGCCACCTAGTGGCCAAGTTCAGGAATGCCAAGAGACAGGGCAAGCAGAGAGCTCCCAAAGTGCTGTATCTCGGTAAAGGGGAGAGTTACCACAGGGATAGTGTTGAAGAAAGGAGGGTAGGAGAGAGCGCCTTATCCGCTATGGGAAAGAGGAGGAGGAGGAGGAGGAGGAGGGGGGGGTAGGCTGCTGGTTAACCTGGGAGGGAGGTAAAACAACCTGGAATACAGTTAGAAAATGCAATAGTAGGACATACTTTCCAACAGCGACTATGTTGGGTAGACAGTCTTTGTGGGGAGGACGTTTAAATCCTATTCAGGATTATGTTCTTTAATATGGATTCCACAGGGCTTCTTTAGCAGGGGTAAGGCAGGAACCCAAGTGTATATGGTTTCCAACAGCGACTATGTTGGGTAGACAGTCTTTGTGGGAGGACGTTTAAATCCTATTCAGGATTATGTTCTTTAATATGGATTCCACAGGGCTTCTTTAGCAGGGGTAAGGCAGGAACCCAAGTGTATATGGTTTCCAACAGCGACTATGTTGGGTAGACAGTCTTTGTGGGAGGACGTTTAAATCCTATTCAGGATTATGTTCTTTAATATGGATTCCACAGGGCTTCTTTAGCAGGGGTAAGGCAGGAACCCAAGTGTATATGGTTTCCAACAGCGACTATGTTGGGTAGACAGTCTTTGTGGGAGGACGTTTAAATCCTATTCAGGATTATGTTCTTTAATATGGATTCCACAGGGCTTCTTTAGCAGGGGTAAGGCAGGAACCCAAGTGTATATGGTTTCCAACAGCGACTATGTTGGGTAGACAGTCTTTGTGGGAGGACGTTTAAATCCTATTCAGGATTATGTTCTTTAATATGGATTCCACAGGGTTTCTTTAGCAGGGTAAGGCAGGAACCCAAGTGTATATGGTTTCCAACAGCGACTATGTTGGGTAGACAGTCTTTGTGGGAGGGACGTTTAAATCCTATTCAGGATTATGTTCTTTAATATGGATTCCACAGGGCTTCTTTAGCAGGGGTAAGGCAGGAACCCAAGTGTATATGGTTTCCAACAGCGACTATGTTGGGTAGACAGTCTTTGTGGGAGGACGTTTAAATCCTATTCAGGATTATGTTCTTTAATATGGATTCCACAGGGCTTCTTTAGCAGGGGTAAGGCAGGAACCCAAGTGTATATGGTTTCCAACAGCGACTATGTTGGGTAGACAGTCTTTGTGGGAGGACGTTTAAATCCTATTCAGGATTATGTTCTTTAATATGGATTCCACAGGGCTTCTTTAGCAGGGGTAAGGCAGGAACCCAAGTGTATATGGTTTCCAACAGCGACTATGTTGGGTAGACAGTCTTTGTGGGAGGACGTTTAAATCCTATTCAGGATTATGTTCTTTAATATGGATTCCACAGGGCTTCTTTAGCAGGGGTAAGGCAGGAACCCAAGTGTATATGGTTTCCAACAGCGACTATGTTGGGTAGACAGTCTTTGTGGGGAGGACGTTTAAATCCTATTCAGGATTATGTTCTTTAATATGGATTCCACAGGGCTTCTTTAGCAGGGGTAAGGCAGGAACCCAAGTGTATATGGTTTCCAACAGCGACTATGTTGGGTAGACAGTCTTTGTGGGGAGGACGTTTAAATCCTAATCAGGATTATGTTCTTTAATATGGATTCCACAGGGCTTCTTTAGCAGGGGTAAGGCAGGAACCCAAGTGTATATGGATACGGCTATATCCTCCGAGCCCCAAGAGAGACGCAGCAGCCCAAAATGTGTTAATTATGCATGTGTTGCATACTTCTCAACCTCTTAGTGCAAGAAATTTGGACAAAGTCTAAAATAAAGAGGGGACGATGGCCTAAAAATGGGAAAAATTTTCAATATTGCTCTTATAAACTTAGAAATTTGCTAGAAAAGCAGGAGCTGACTTAACATGCATTTTTCTGAAGGATATGAAGTTTGTAACTCAAATGTATGTCAGTTACTGACTTCACTCCTCATACCATCTGAGAGATTTACCAGAAAACTACAAATTTTATGAAGAACAGACTAAAACATGAGATGAAAATCTGGACTTGTGATAACTGCTTGCAAAGAGTGTTAACTCAAAAATTAACAAGTTAAAGAATGATAAAAATACCAACATTATTTATAATAAGAAAGGCAAGCATTTCTGTGGCTTTAATAAAGTTAGCATTAGTTAGAAAGAGCAAAAAGAAAATGTTTTCAAGGAATGGACCTCCTGCATATCCACAAAATAAACAGCACCAGAATTACCCATTGTAAAGACTTAAGCTTTTCCTGTCATGTAAATAGGACCTGCTGGAGAGACAGGTATATATCCCAGAGACTACCCCTTTTCTGGAATAGGCTCCCTATCCATGTGAAGCAGAGTTCCTTCCCTAACCAAATTCAAGAGTAACTTGGACAACTGAATGAGAAACAAGAAATCCATCCCTGGTTTGGCATAATGGACACAGGCAGTTTGTAAGTGGTTCATCTCCCAGGCCCCTGTTTGTAAATGTTTCATCTCCCAAGCCCCTGCTTACACTTACCAAGAGTTCCAGAATTTATCAGAGATTCAGGATGCATGGCTATGCTTAAAAAGACCCTTGTGGTCATTAGCCTAGTAAACACCTATGAACCTATAAGAAATTTATATTGATAACAATAGTGAAAGCATTACAAAATGGCCATTTGTGAAGACTAAGAAAAGAGCTATTAATGCATGTAAGAGTAATGGCCTTTAGGAAGAGATGGAACCAAAATGAATGAAAATAAGCAATGCAAATCAAGAGCTCAAATGTGAAATCGGTGGAAGCAGTTAGAATAGAACATTCATAAAACCAGCAAAGTAAGAGGAAGAAACTAAACCAGATGACATCAAGGGCAGATAGAAGGAATATTTCAAGAAGCTTCGGAATGTAAAAAACACAGAAGCTATACTGCTGTATAAACATCTTATAATGAAAGAGGAAACAGAACCTAGTAGTAAAAAGTAGTCAAAAATGCACTAAGGGAACCTAGTAGTAAAAAGCAGTATAAAATGCACTAAGGGAACCTAGTAGTAAAAAGTAGTAGAAAATGCACTAAGGGAAACTAGTAGCAAAAAGTAGTAGAAAATGCACTAAGGGAACCTAGTAGTAAAAAGTAGTAGAAAATGCACTAAGGGAACCTAGTAGTAAAAAGTAGTATAAAATGCACTAAGGGAACCTAGTAGTAAAAAGTAGTAGAAAATGGACTAAGGAAACCTAGTAGTAAAAAGCAGTAGAAAATGCACTAAAGGAACCTAGTAGTAAAAAGTAGTAGAAAATGCACTAAGGGAACCTAGTAGTAAAACGTAGTATAAAATGCATTAAGGAAACTTAGTAGTAAAAAGTAGTATAAAATGCACTAAGGGAACCTAGTAGTAAAAAGCAGTATAAAATGCATAAAGGGAACCTGGTAGTAAAAAGTAGTAGAAAATGCACTAAGGGAACCTAGTAGTAAAAAGTAGTAGAAAATGCACTAAGGAAACCTAGTAGTAAAAAGCAGTAGAAAATGCAGTAAGGGAACCTAGTAGTAAAAAGTAGTATAAAATGCACTAAGGGAACCGAGTAGTAAAAAGTAGTAGAAAGTGCACTAAGGGAACCTAGTAGT
Organism: Protopterus annectens; assembly: GCF_019279795.1. Lineage (NCBI taxonomy): Eukaryota > Metazoa > Chordata > Ceratodontiformes > Protopteridae > Protopterus > Protopterus annectens. The sequence goes on from NC_056731.1 coordinate 1,976,011,735, forward strand.
AAAAAGTAGTATACAATGCACTAAGGGAACCTAGTAGTAAAAAGTAGTAGAAAATGCAGTAAGGGAACCTAGTAGTAAAAAGTAGTAGAAAGTGCACTAAGGGAACCTAGTAGTAAAACGTAGTATAAAATGCAGTAAGGGAACCTAGTAGTAAAAAGTAGTATAAAATGCACTAAGGGAACCTAGTAGTAAAAAGTAGTAGAAAGTGCACTAAGGGAACCTAGTAGTAAAACGTAGTATAAAATGCAGTAAGGGAACCTAGTAGTAAAAAGTAGTATAAAATGCACTAAGGAAGCCTAGAAGTAAAAAGTAGTATAAAATGCACTAAGGGAACCTAGTAGTAAAAAGTAGTAGAAAATGCACTAAGGGAATCTCATAGTAAAAAGTAGTAGAAAATGCACTAAGGGAACCTAGTAGCAAAAAGTAGTAGAAAATGCACTAAGGAAACCTAGTAGTAAAAAGCAGTAGAAAATGCATTAAGGGAACCTAGTAGTAAAACGTAGTAGAAAATGCACTAAGGGAACCTAGTAGTAAAAAGTAGTAGAAAATGCACTAAGGAAACCTAGTAGTAAAAAGCAGTAGAAAATGCAGTAAGGGAACCTAGTAGTAAAAAGTAGTAGAAAATGCACTAAGGGAACCTAGTAGTAAAAAGTAGTAGAAAGTGCACTAAGGGAACCTAGTAGTAAAAAGTAGTAGAAAATGCAGTAAGGGAACCTAGTAGTAAAAAGTAGTAGAAAATGCACTAAGGGAACCTAGTAGTAAAAAGTAGTAGAAAGTGCACTAAGGGAACCTCGTAGTAAAAAGTAGTATAAAATGCAGTAAGGGAACCTAGTAGTAAAAAGTAGTATAAAATGCACTAAGGGAACCTAGTAGTAAAAAGTAGTAGAAAGTGCACTAAGGGAAACTAGTAGTAAAAAGTAGTAGAAAATGCACTAAGGGAACCTAGTAGTAAAAAGTAGTAGAAAATGCACTAAGGGAACCTAGTAGTAAAAAGTAGTAGAAAATGCACTAAGGGAACCTAGTAGTAAAAAGTAGTAGAAAATGCACTAAGGGAACCTAGTAGTAAAAAGTTGCATAAAATGCACTAAGGAAACACAGTAGTAAAAAGCAGTAGAAAATGCAGTAAGGGAACCTAGTAGTAAAAAGTAGTAGAAAATGCACTAAGGGAACCTAGTAGTAAAAAGTAGTAGAAAATGCACTCAGGGAACCTAGTAGTAAAAAGTAGTAGAAAGTGCACTAAGGGAACTTAATAGTAAAAAGTAGTATAAAATGCAGTAAGGGAACCTAGTAGTAAAAAGTAGTATAAAATGCACTAAGGAAACCTAGTAGTAAAAAGTAGTATAAAATGCACTAAGGGAACCTAGTAGTAAAAAGTAGAAGAAAGTGCACTAAGGGAACCTAGTAGTAAAAAGTAGTATAAAATGCACTAAGGGAACCTAGTAGTAAAAAGTAGTAGAAAATGCACTAAGGGAACTAGTAGTAAAAAGTAGTAGAAAATGCACTAAGGGAACCTAGTAGTAAAAAGTAGTAGAAAATGCACTAAGGGAACCTAGTAGTAAAAAGTAGTATAAAATGCATTAAGGAAACCCAGTAGTAAAAAGCAGTAGAAAATGCACTAAGGGAACCTAGTAGTAAAAAGCAGTAGAAAATGCAGTAAGGGAACCTAGTAGTAAAAAGTAGTAGAAAATGCAGTAAGGGAACCTAGTAGTAAAAAGTAGTAGAAAATGCAGTAAGGGAACCTAGTAGTAAAAAGCAGTAGAAAATGCAGTAAGGGAACCTAGTAGTAAAACATAGTAGAAAATGCACTAAGGGAACCTAGTAGTAAAAAGTAGTATAAAATGCACTTAGGAAACCTAGTAGTAATAAGTAGTAGAAAATGCACTAAGGGAACCTATTAGTAAAAAGTAGTAGAAAATGCACTAAGGGAACCTAGTAGTAAAAAGTAGTAGAAAATGCACTAAGGGAACCTAGTAGTAAAAAGTAGTAGAAAATGCACTAAGGGAACCTAGTAGTAAAAAGTAGTAGAAAGTGCACTAAGGGAACCTAGTAGTAAAAAGTAGTATAAAATGCACTTAGGAAACCTAGTAGTAAAAAGTAGTAGAAAATGCACTAAGGGAACCTATTAGTAAAAAGTAGTAGAAAATGCACTAAGGGAACCTAGTAGTAAAAAGTAGTAGAAAATGCACTAAGGAAACCCAGTAGTAAAAAGCAGTAGAAAATGCAGTAAGGGAACCCAGTAGTAAAAAGCAGTAGAAAATGCAGTAAGGGAACCTAGTAGTAAACAGTAGTAGAAAATGCACTAAGGGAACCTAGTAGTAAAAATTAGTAGAAAATGCAGTAAGGGAACCCAGTAGTAAAAAGCAGTAGACAATGCACTAAGGAAACCCAGTAGTAAAAAGCAGTAGAAAATGCAGTAAGGGAACCTAGTAGTAAACAGTAGTAGAAAATGCACTAAGGGAACCTAGTAGTAAAAATTAGTAGAAAATGCACTAAGGAAAAGAATGTCTGTGAAAAAAGCAGACTCACTTGATGTCACAGCAGATATAGTCAAGATGTTGGGTGTGTTCAGGGTAAAAAAGCTTCAGAGGATGGACATCATTGTATGGAGACAGACATGCATCCCAGATATCTGGAGAATAAGTATGCTATTGCTGGTATTCAGAAAAAAAGAAGATATTTATTTAAAACTGCAGGCAGTAATGAGGTATAAAACTCCAGTCATACTGCATAAAATGCTGAATAGATTGATTAATAAATACATAGAGCAGTAGAAAGTAACATGGGAAATAGTTTAGATTCAGATCAGGATACAGTACAACCAACCGAATGTTTGCAGTGAGACAGGCAGTAGAGAAGAAACTGGAAATGGAAATAGAGACCAAGTGGGCATTATTACACTTTATGAAAATATGACAAAGTCCTAAGAATGCTGATTTGGGTAGGCCTGCAATGGTTCAAAGTCCTGGACATATTAGCAGAATTAGTGCAGGCTGTTAAGGACCCAAATTACATACGTGCTAGCAGTGTTTGGATTCACAGATGGACAGCTAATTGTAGTTGGTATGCATCAGGGTGCAGATTTATGCCTGTTCTTGTTTATATTGGTGACAATATACATTCAGCAAACAGGTCAGGGGACACATATCAGCAAAGCTACTGTATACACATGATATCACACTACAAGCAGACTCAGCAAATGATAGAGGACTGAAAAACACTGAGGGCATATGGGATAAAACTGAGTAAATGTAGGTAATCACAAGAGCTTGAATACAAAGATAGAAAATAACTTAGTAGAACATGTTAACAGCTTCAAGTATCAGAGAAGGGTGGTGGAGGAGAAGGGAGGTGTGAATAAAGGTGTTAAAGAAAGGATCAGAAGTGGATGGGACAGCTGGCACAAAGTGCCATGTTAATGTGTTCCAGAAGAATGCCAAAGAAGCTGCATGGAGAAAAACCCAGGCAGCTAAGCAGAGCAGCCGAGGAGGTTTGAGGTAATGGAGATGAAGTGTCTGAGATGTGTAGAGGCATGCATAGTGTAGGAAAATATAGGAATGAGAATGCCAGGCTGGAAGCCAAGGTAACCCCAGTCACATAAAAGGTCATAGAGATCACTTTACTCTGATTTTGTCATATGCGCAAGAAAGCAGAAAGTAATTTAGTAAAGCAAATATGGGACAGAAACATTCCAAAGACATGCAGAAGGTGAATTGGACATTCTAAATTGGCCATAAGTGAGATTGTTTGTGTGACCGTGTGTACAAATGAACTACCTCAGCAAGGCTGGCCATCCAGCAGTGTAAACCTTTGGCTCAAGCTGATTTTCACTGCTGAAGTGAGACATTGATCCCATGTGCAAAATAGGAAAAGGGGTTGAGAATGTCTGGATGGATGGAGGAAGACAGCAAGAGGAGATGAGGACATCCAGGCAAAGAATGACATCCTACAGTCAGGCATGACTGCTGAAAATGAGAGAATGGCTCTGATGTGAGAAAGCTGTTGACAGCTGATGCAACATCATAACCCCGTGTAAAAATGGGAGAAACACTGTTGATGATAATGATGAGAAAAGGGAATAGAAGGTTTGGCAAAAAATAAAAAATAAAATGAGAATATTCAAAATGTGTACAAGAAGAACAAGAATCAGAGATCATTTATACATGGCCCTGGATGCTGTGCAGTACTCGATAATACATGCAGGTGGTCTGCTGTTTGATGAAACATGCTGCATGATGATGGGAAAGGGATAATTAACCGTGCTAATCACAAAAGGCACTATCCAAATGAGACTTCTGACAAATAATCCACAAATGAGAAAACTGCACATGTGACAAGATGCTGAAGAAAGAGAAAATAAAACTGGTGATACACACCAGAAACGCCTACGATAGATGAAACAGAATCATTGGAATAGTTTGCAACGTTTAAAATCAAAATGCAGTACTACAGTAGAACACTGACTAAGGGGGTGGGTGGATGATTTCTATGTATTACATTGAACAGGCAATAAAAATATAATTGTGTCTTAATAACCATAGTGGGATAGAGTAGAAAGTGTAGTACAATGTTAACTACACTGCAGAGAAGGCGGGTTTTGTTACTGAACATGAGGTAAACAAATTATTCAGACTTGTGAGTCTTCCAGTGACATCACAAAGGGCATGGCAAACAGCCCCATAGGCAAGTCTTCAGTGTATTCTCTGCACTTTTTTTTCATGCCATGGTTAAAAGGTCCCATATACAAAGTCAAAATGATACATACATAAAGGGAGATGATATGCAGTGACCCATCCCAGCTTTGCTGTATAGCTATAGCCTCTTTACAATGTGCACCAGATATTACCAAACAGAAACAGGAATGTATATTATACATATAATGGGAGGCATATAAAACACAGCTTACCTTGCAACTTCTTTGCTGAAAAATTCTGTACAAAGTAAAAAATAATGAGGGGACAAAAGCCAAAAACCTAATTCACGTAAAATGCTAATAGAGGAACATGTTTTGCATCAATACATATTTTTTGAACAATAAGAAGTTGTTGTTGTGTCTTTCGGCTTTTCCCGGTTAGGGGGTCGCCACAGCGGAACTCCGGTCTGCTAATGATTGGCAGTAGATTTTTACATGCCAAGATGCCGGCCCTGATGCACAAACTTCAACAAAGGTACGCCCATTCACGCATGTCTCTACACAGAAGACACTCTAGCTGAGAATCGAACGGGACAACGTCTTACTGTGAGGTGACAACGCTACCGCAGCAGCACCACTGCAGTATTGAACAATAAGAAGTATGAAAGTCTAATGTCTGTCATTATCAACAACTGTAATCCTTAGTGATTTACAATAAAATCAAAAGTGTTGCATGAACTGGCGAACATATGTAGAAAAATTAAGGGCATTCTGCAAAATTCTGAGTAGTTGGGAAGTACAGGGAACAGCCAGGTGTGTTTCTCTCCCACTCGCGACACACACACACACACACACACACACACACACACACACACACACACACACACACACACACACACACACACACACACTCTCAGACACACACACAATATGTTACAACAGAGAATTGGCAGCAAGGGGTCTGTCTAGTGAAGGTGTGTGGGTGATGACCACTGGACTGGACACTTCTTGCTACCTCAGCACACTGCTTTAGGCCAAACTTAACAGAAAGCTGTACCTTTGATTACATAGACTCTGTGAGACACTATCATGACATAGTGGGAAGATGATGCAAAGATTGATGGTCTTCCACATCATAGTGTCATTGCCCTGCCTGGTACAACTTCTACATAGTCAGCATCATACTTCCCAGAGGTTGCCCCTGACTAAATGTGCATTATAAGTGCACAAAAAAACACAACACTGTGGTTGTTGCATTCCCACATCACACCTGTGAGCACATGGAGGCAGCTAGTGTCATGACTGCCATTGCATCTCAGACTGTTGTCATTGTAATCTGTCATGCATGATGCCCATTATATGTGTAAAATCACGCATTACCCTTGGGAAACTGATTGACAATCAATGACATCACATGACTGTAATCTCCAGCACCTGCAATGACTGATTCAATCTGCAGCGAGTGGCTCGTTGCTGGGTATGAAGCTGAGAGTATGAACTTAGCACCTACAAATTAGGAGGCCTAGTTGTCTCAGGATTGTTCTTTGCAGGTGGAACTGTGGCAACTAAACCAAGTGGAGGAGTATAAGTATCTTGGCTATTTTTAGGAGTGAGAGTACAGATGATACAAACATTCACAAGTGGATGGATGCAGAGATGGCTATATTTCAAGCATTATATCTGTCTCTCAGTTTACTAGTAAATCTGATTCTCCATTTACCTTGAAGACAAGATTACAAGAGTAAATGCAGGAAATGAAGCTCCTTCACAGTGTCCCTTAACTTAGTTTCTCCGTAGAATGAGGAATTTAATAATTTGGAAGCATCATAGTGTATAGCCATGTTTGTTTGGGATGAGAAGAGTTAGTTGGAGTGGTTCAAGAATCTATTTAGGATGCTTACTGGGAACCTCTTATATGTTGTGTGTCATGCACTGCCATCAAAAGGAAGTTCTTGAATGGACCTATGACATACTAACAGATTTTATCACTCATCTTATTCAGGAATGCCTTGATGACACATGGGATGAGCTGGCAACTGTTGCTAGGCAATAAAAAAGTCCAGTCTGCTGTGTTCAGCTTGCTACCTCAGTGATCCTCACCTGAAGAAGCAGTTTAGAAACTAGAGAGAGAGAAAAATGGAAGGATGGATGGATGGATGAATGGATGGATGGATGGATGGATGGATGGATGGATGGATGGATGAAATTTCAAATCTTTCTGAAGGACTGGGAAATGAGGAAAATGTTACACTCTATAGGCAGAAATAGGTGCTCTGAAATGATAATATGAATAACCGAATAGGGAATGCAACATCAAAAGAGGCATGAAGCTAGAGGAATTAAAAACTGCTGTACTGGAAGTTGATATAAAGAAAACCAAACGTATAAGGATTACTGCTGCATATTCTCTCAGAAAAAGGCTACAATAAAATTACTATAGAAAATTAAACCATTTTTCTTAACAGAATGAACTGCAACATTAGCAAAGGACTTAAAATGATAAGATAGTTAGAAGATGAGCAACTGACTGTTACGATCATAATAACAACAAAAGAATTATATAGTTAATAAATCTGCAGACTTACAAGGGTTCATAAGGAAGGTGAAAACAGCAATTGGCCATGCAACTGACCATATTTTTTCTTTCAGAATACTTGGAGGTGAAAAAATGATTATGAACTAAAATTAAATTATCATTTGTATGTTTTATGGTGATGTCATGTTTAAAGTAAGCACAGGAGGTAAGATGAAGAAAGTTAATAAAACTCATTAAATATTAACATATATGGTTAGCTAGTGCAAAGTTTATAAGTGAAAAAAATACTGTGGAAAATATTTGACTCCTGCACTCCTCATGTGGGAGACAAGCTCCTCCACCCCAAACATATACATCAACTTCACAGTCACATGGAAATGGGAAATTTCTGAAAGAAATCACTGTTGGTGAACACCTAGAAACTGCAGTAGTAGTGATTCCCTAAGGGAAAATAGTGATGGGGAGTCAAATAAGTGTGAGTAAACCTCAGCCACGTGGGACCGCATTTAGTTGGTTCATGACAAGTTGGAGAGGAGGTAATGTGTGTATATGCCTCTTTGCAAGCTGAATGCACATACATGCACAAGGGATTATAATGTGTTCCAAGATAATCTGAGATGCTTTCTTAAACAATCACGCTATGCAATTCACATTGATGACATATTGAAACATGCACAAGGGATTATAATGTGTTCCAAGATAATCTGAGATGCTTTCTTAAACAATCACGCTATGCAATTCACATTGATGACATACTGAAACAGTAAATTTTGAAGCTGTGCAACACAATAAAGAAGTTATTCCATCAAATGTGGAGCATGTTCACACATGCAGATATGTGCAAGGAAGCCAGTATGTGAGTGATATTATACTCATGGACATTGTGTCACAATGTGTGCGTATCATGTGGCAAACAAGTATCAATGTGCACAAAGTTTAAAATAGTCAGTGCAGGATAATCTTACTTTGTCACTTTCAGAATGGCAATTATTTGATTGTGAGTTTTGCTTTAGTTAGACAGCAAGTAATTGGACTCAAACGGTCTCCCTTTTTTCTCTGCTGAATAGTTATGCTCCCCTTTTTCACTCATTTCCAATACAGTCTGTATGCCAACCAAGGTAAAACTTGATATATTGATGGTAGTAAATAAATTTTTGGAAGTAAGTTAATTTTTATTTAACAACCATATAGCTCCTGTGCAACATAAATGTTTTGTTATGGTCTCTATATTATTAATATTGTAAATAGCAAAGAAGGGTTTAAACCTGGTGAACAGTGTGTTTTGGAAGTGGCAGATGCTAATTTGTATAATGGATATGAATGTGCTTCACAACATAAGTGTAGCAGTTGATTAGGTTGATGTAGTTAAACTGCCTTTACTGCTTGTTTTAACAGTGAAGAGTTGACTAGGTTTATTCACTGAAACATCTACTGCTTTGACGGCTTATTTTAGTTTTTTATTACCTTTACTGTGCTACTGAAACAGTGACAAGCTCTGTAATGTATGTTATGAAATATTGCTTAACAGTTTATATATAGCTTCTACTGCCTTTACTTCATTACTGAAACATCCCGTAGCTACTTAGATTCATTCTAGTGAAGTCTTTACTGCTTTGACTGCTTATTTCAGCAGTGCATGGTTACAATAAACATTGCGCTGAACTAGTGTGTGTTTAACATTCTTGCATTATCAGCAGGTGTATCACACTCCATTCACCTTCATTTTCTTTGGTCTCACTATACTCCCTACCCCCAGTTCCCAAACACCCTCCTTACTCTACATTTATTGTGCACCATATTACATCCCTTAACATATTTGACCACTCAAAATCAGTATAGTGTAAAACTCCTCTTCCACAATATAGTTACCTAATCTCTTAATCATCTCAGCCTGTCTCTCATCAATCCCAGGCAAACCCTACCATGTTTGACAATTCAATGATGAGATAGTTAAAACTCCTCACATAATTTATTACCTAATCTCTTAATCATCTCAACCTCTTTCTGTACATCCCAGAACCAGTATCCTATTACGCTACCCCCAATCCTTTACTTTTCCATCTAAAATACTACTTCCTAAACTGTAGCCTCATCCCACCTCTCCCTAATTGGTAACTCTTGTAAACAAAATGCGGCTCCTTATATTTTTTCTCATATTCTAGTACTGACCTCCCACTTAAATTACTTTCCCTTAAACTATATTATCTCAACCCCAACCTACAGTCTCAAACCTACCCTAGACAATTATAATAGCTATTCTAATGTATCTCCTAATGTCTTTAATCTCTCCACTGTTCTCTTTCTTAAATATAGAATACTTCACTGTGATCACTTCTGCCTCAAAACAAAACATCTGCTCATACCCACCCTTATGAATTATTCCAAATCTTTGCTTTGGAACTCAAAGATTCAATGGTGTGGGGTCATTCACCCAAACCCTGTCCCTACTATTCTAAACCCAAACCTCAGTATTACCAATTCCTGCAAACACCATAACAGCCCAGATAACTCCCCTTCTTCAGTTACAAGCCACACCTCCTCTAATGCTTCCTTTCCTTATTATACAAAGACATTTTCCACCCAATACAATTCCCATTCACAAAATTCCATTCTCCCATTCCATAACAAGCACAAGTCCAACCCAAAAACTAAGCGTGGTAACATTAAATCTTCATCATAACTGTAATAAAATTACAGACATACATAGTTGGATATCACTCTATTCCCCAAATATCCTAGCCATCACTGAAATATGGCTTAAATCCAATAAGGAAGATACATAAATACTACCTCTAGGAAATAATGTTATGAGGACTGACCACACACACAGAAAAGGAGGAGAAACCATCCTACTATACCAGAGCCCCTACAACAGCTCCATCCAACATTATTCTTAAGTTTCACTCACTGAAGTACTCATAACACTTTTAAATCTAAACTCTAAAAAACACCCTATATTATGGTTGCACTTTACATGCCCCCCAAAACACCATATTCATATTTGAAGAATTTCTCTTCTGGGTATCTAGTACTATTACTTATGAAAAAAATAATTCTGGGTGATGCCAATATTGACTGGCAAAATGTAACATCTGACATTTCCTCATTCTACATAAATCCATTTGGTCTGACTCAACTAATCACAACACTTGCTCAATACAACAAAAGCAATAAGGTCCACAGTTCTTGACTGGATTTTAGTCTCAGACTCTAGTAAATATACTGTCAGTGGAACCTATCATAACTCCCTGAGTGACCATCTTCCTGATTACATACACAGGCTTACCACGTATCACCCCAATACTCACCAACTTAAACCAACCAGGAATCTCACAAATTTTACTAAAGACTTATTCAAGAGTATTCAAAGGTCCTTCAGCTGGTCTATACTAAAAACTCTCTGATTAGATGAAGCAGTTCCCATTTTTAATACTTTTTAAACACCCTAAATTATCTTGCCTTTCTCGGTATAAAAAGTCTAAAAGTAAAACACCCCTCCTGGCTATCCACCCTTACCAAAAACATTATGCATACCAGAGGGAGGAGCTAAATAAAAAAAAAACCTAAAACACTCAACAATACAGAGAACTTTGTAAGTAATGTCTTTCGGCTTTGTCCGGTTAGGGGTTGCCACAGTTGAACTCTGGTCCGCTAATGATTGGCAGTGGGTTTTTACGGTGCCGAGTTGCCAGCCTGATGCCCAACCTTCAAAGATGGCACACCCATTCATGCTCACACCTACCTGCATGTCCTTAACGTCACTCGACCACAGGGTGGACTCCACACAGAAGGTGCTCCAGCCAAGAATTAAACGGGAGAACCTCTTGCTGTGAGGCGACAATGCTAACCTCTGCACCACCATGGCTAATAATACAGAGAACTTTGTAATCAAGCTAAAAAAAGAAATATACAAAGATAAGAATCAATACTATGACCAACTACAACTTAATCATAAAAAAAGATCCCCAAAAATTCTGGTCCTCTATTCACACACTATGTAATCCTGGCTCAAGAAAAGATCTATATCCCTCTCAAATCTGCTCCTACCTCAAAATAGTGACTATATTTAACAAATACTTTATAGAGAGCATTGCTGCCCTCACAAAAGCACATCACCCTCCCCTACACAAACCCATAACATATCACCAACTGCTCCCTCCAGTACATTAACCTCTGAAAAATATGAATCCAAACAATCCTTAGCTACACATGCTACAACTTTATCTTAAAACCTGTAACAATACCTACTATAAGAAAATTCCTACTTAAACTTTGCTCTACAGCTGCCAACCTCCCATCTGAATATCTCAATATATCAGCAGAAGCCACATCTTACCGAGTAGCTATTGTAAGCAATATTTCTACACAAGAATCTTATGTAACAGCTAGTTGGAATAGATCACATGTCAGCCCTCTACACAAGGGAGACAATTCTACAAACGTCTCTAACTTTTACCCCATTGCAATTTTGTCCCCTCTCTCAAAAATCCTAGAAAAATGTATCCACATTCAAATGTTTTACCATATCCTGTCAGAACAGCTCTTAACCAGTACTCAGCATGGTTCTGCCCTGGCCATAGTAAAACTACTGCACTATTATCCTGTTTAGATAATATAAACAAGAAAATGAACTCTGGATAACTTATCTCTTCCATGTTTCTGGATCTGTCCAAAGCCATTGATAATGTCTCACATGTCAAACTCCAACAACTGCTCCATCTCAGCCTATTCCTTACTCCTACCTATCTGACAGACAGCAAACTGTTAGATGGCAACATACTTTTTCTCCATACCTCCCTGTTACCACTGGTGTACTCCAGTGCTCAATTCTTGGTCCACTTTTCTTTATCATTTTCGTTAATGACCTTTATACCTCTTCTAGGTAAGCATCGGTTATATAGTATGCTGATTATATGACACATCTTCTTGAAATCACACTCGAGGCCTTCAACTCTATTGAAAACTGGCTTCACAATGCCTAATTATTACTCAACTGCCACAAAACAAAGCTACTCCTATTCCTCCCCAAAGCACAGCTGAGGAAGAAATCCAGCTTAAAGATCTTCTACATAATAATACAGCAACAGAAATTGTATCCTGTACAAAATTCCACATCCAAAATAGTATAAAAAACTCACCAGAAACTTATTAAGCTTTATAAACATAAAACAATTTCTTACTGACTCTTCTAAAAAAACACCGTAGCAACCACTTGCCTCCTTCCTTCACTCTTATATGGTGATCCTATCCTTACCAACTTGCAGGTATCAGTTGAAACTAAACTTGAAATATGCTAAAACAAAGTTGTTAAATTTGCTGACAATAAACAATACTACAGTCATTTTTGCAAGGCCCTTAAAAGTTTGAAATGACTTGAACTACCCCACTACCTGGACTATGCATGACTAGCTACTGCTCAGAGCATCATTTATAAACCCCATGCCTGTCCTGCACTAAGTTCTATTCTTCCTTCATATCACCAAACAAACTCCTTCATTCTAATGATAAACAACTTCTCACCATACTATATATGAACCTCAAAAAGCAATTTGAACTAGCCTTTACTGCTACTCTTTTACTAAAAAATGGAATTCTGTTCCACGGGCTATTAGAGCTGTAACTTACATCCTTCCTTCCTTCAGGCATCTCCTGAAAGGCCACCTATCAAACTGCTCATGCTATACCCCTGGTTCAACATCAATCTCGTCCACTTTTCTCTACCCCCGTGTGTACAGATTCTGTCTTCATCACCATTTCCTCATCTTCACCTGGCTATTCTATCCTTTCTACCACTTTACATAACATCTTCCTATCACCTCCTCCCCATTTATATAAATCTAGCCTAATAGTCCCCATTTATAGTTACAATTAAACAGACGACTTTTACTTATTACTACTGTGAACTGCCAAAAGGATGTACTACAGAATTGTATATATTGTTTTACTTTGCTTTTTTTTCATTGTTCTTTTTGTAATACAGTTCTATCTGTATGCCTTACAGTATTGTTATTTTTGAAATGTGTAATTTTCAACTTTATGTAAAGCCTTTGAAAAATATTTTTCTCTGTTAAACGGAGCTTTTCTCCCCAGGCCTCCACTGAAAATGGGCTCTGTGACCCAATCAAACTTTCCTGGTAAACAAATGACAATAAACAAACAAACAAATAAAAGAGAAAGGAGAGTGATGAATAAAACTGCATTCCTAACTATGTTGATTCTCACAAAATAACAAAAACAAATTTAATAGTAAGGATTGCACAGGTGTGTCATCAACTTATTTTTCTGATTATAAATTATGGGGGGAGCTTAACCCAACAGCCATCCTCACTTGCAGTCTGACATAACAGAGTACTAAATGCAGGAGCCATTTATCAAGGCAGAACATCTATGCTTGTGGCCAGTTTTGATAATAACGCAGCTGTGCATATACATAAAAAACTATACATACATTGACATTATTTGGTGACTTCAATCCACAGTGATATGCAAGAAAACCACAAAGTATATGAGGAACAGAATAAAAACAAGAGACAAATATCTATACATTCTGCAATAACAGGGACAGATAAGAGGTATGCATTCCCACCTCCATTACTGAAGGACAATTTAAAAAAAATCCCCCAAATTTACTAATCCTCCATGCAGGACTACTGTAGTCCTGCATGGGAGCCCGAGTCTAAGATGAGGACGGCAGTGTGCCATGCATATTAAGGAACACCTAATGCTACATGGAGCGTGAACGTGGCAATCGTAGGTATGTCAAAGCATACGTGGCACACAAAGTTGGCCGGTATGCACACAAAACACAGTACCCAGCAATACCAGTCAACATTACTGGATATGTAGCTAAAGAATTAGAGGTATATGTGTTCGTATGAATACCCATAATTATATAGATATATATATATATATACCTTCCCTCTCTATAGTACAAATGTATACATACATAGACAGACATATAAATAAATACCCACAAATACAGATATACATATGCAGACACCCATACAGCCACATGTTGTTAGATATTTATTTATTTATTTATTTATTTTATTTTATTTTACATTTGTTGACTGGGATAGTCCGACTGGATGCATGTCCATTTTCAGCGGAGGCCCGGGGAGAAAAGCTCCAAGGGTAAGCAGATACAGCATTACATAATACCAGCATTACATATTACAAACAGACTATTTACAGAGATTACATAAGTAAGCAAGTTAAACAAGTTCCACAGGTTACAGTTAATCCTGAGCACAAGTCAGGATTAAATTAAATTACACAGTAAACTGGTTAACAGATTTTTACACATTCTAGAGAGAGTTAGACAGGCTTGATACATTGACATAGCCAGTTAAGTGACAAATGTTGTTTGAGTCTAGTTTTAAATTGACCTAAGGTGGAAAGTAAGGTAATATCAGCTGGAAGGGAGTTCCAGGATCTACTTACAGTATTTGCAAAGAGAGAATCACCGGCTGTGTTATTAATTTTGCTAGTCTGAATTAGTAGTTTGTTAGAGGATCGAAGCGGTCTAGGATTGTTATAGGGGGTGATAATATTTGAAGTGCAGGAGTATTGTCCAGATTATAGAGGATTTTATAGGCCATAATCAGTTGGTTGTACTGTATTAGGCTGGGTAGTTCAAGCCAACCAAGCTGATTTAGATTGATGCAATGATGTGTCTTAAAAGGCAGCCCAGTGGCAAACCTGGCAATGTGCTTGGAGCAAATTGAGAGTTTGTTAAGGACAGTCTTGTTTAAATTCGAGAGTAAAGGAGATGCATACAGAAGTGTTGAAAGAAGGTGAGCGAGCTATGGCAATTTTAGCTGGAGGGGTTAGGAAGGCTTTTATTCTGTAAAGTGACCCTAGTTTTTTATTAATGGTTTTGATAGTTTGGTTAACATGTAGGTCAAATTTTAGATTATTGTCTATGATGACACCTAATAGTTTTGTAGATGGGTCAGGGGAGATTATTGTGCCATCATTTGATTTTATGGTAAAGGTGAAAGCGGTAGACCTACGTGTTGGTAAAAATAACAGCATTTTAGTTTTTTGGGGATTTAGGAACAAACGATGTTCAGAAAGCCAGTTTTCCATTGTATTAAAGGTGGTCTGGGTAGTTGACCATAACTCTACTGAAGATGTGGCTGAGCAAATCAGAGTAGAGTCATCAGCAAATTGGATACAGCTGACTTTTGGGATGACAGTATAAAGGTCGTTAATGAAGATGGAGAACAGCAAGGGGCCTAGTATAGAGCCTTGTGGTACTCCAAGGGTGTTAGGTAGAAGGTTAGAGAGTTTATTCTGCCAGAGGACAGCCTGCTGTCGACTATTCAGGAAGGATTGAAACCACTGGAGGGCTCCAGTATCTAGACAGAATGTTTGCAGGGTGTGGATTAAAAATTGGTGATCAACCATATCGAATGCCTTGGAAAGATCCAAAAAGAGGGCTGAGGATATATAATTATTGTTGTGATTATGGTTTATGGTATTAGTAAAGGCTACTAGGGCTGAAGTAGTGCTGTGATGAGGACGGAAGCCATGCTGACTGTCTGCCATAAGGCGATTTAGGATTAAGTGGTGTATGAGTTGTCTATGAATACATTTTTCCATAATCTTTGCAAGTGGAGAGAGTATAGCTATTGGCCTATAATTGGAGAATTCAGTAGAGCTGCCTCCTTTGTGAAGTGGGATTACATAGGATATTTTCCAGATGGTGGGAATTTTAGCTTCTACTATGGTTCGATTGATTAGTATTGAGATGGGGTAAGCAATAGCATCAGCTGATTTTTGTAGGTACTCGGCAGGGAGTTGATCAGCAGAAAGTGTAGTGGGTTTTAATTTTTTGATCAAGGTATGAATAAGTGAAGTGGTGACTGGTTGGAAGCTGAACACAAGTAGGTTTCTAGGGGTGCTACTTTCAGGACCAGGGGAGCTAGGAGGTAGTTGACTAGCTAGGGCTTGAATTGTCTCAGTAAAGAATTGGTCAAAACTATCAGAAACATCTTCAGGGGTTTCATCATTAGTAGTAGCAGGGATTGGGGTTGAAGTTTGTCCAGGATGTAGTAGATTATTTAAACCTGCCCAAAATGTCTGAGGTTTATTTTGATTTACTGTCTGTAAATTACAGTAGTATTGTTTTTTGTCTTGTAAAGTTGATTTTTTGGTTTAGTTCCTGGATTGCCTGTATTTAATGTGATCTTGAGGGTCTTTAGAAGAATGCCATAAAGCACATGCTTTGTTTCTAAGGGTAATTTTGAGTTTAGACTCTATAGAAAGCCATGGTGCAGTTTTTGCCTTGGTTCTCTTTGAACGAACAGGTGCATGCAAATCAAGGATCTCAAGAAATTTGTTGTTAAAGTATGCTACTGCTTCCTCTAAAGGGAGGTGTTTTAGAATAGACCAATTACATGAGTTTAGTTCTTGTTGGAATTTGGCAGGGTCAAGGTTTTTATTGTTTCTAATCTTTCTGAGTAAGGGTTGTTGGGAATTAATGGTTTTGTGCTTAATTACATATGTGAGAAGGTGATCGCTTAGGCCATTAAGGAGGGTACCAGAGGTGTACAGTTGGGGGTGACTGTTTATGAGTGCCCAGTCAAGTATACTTTCTTTTTGATTCGGTTTACCTAAACTGGTAAGGGTGGATATGATTTGTGTAAATGCATGCAGGTTAATATGGGTGGTTGGGGATTCTGAGGAACAGGTGCCCCAGTCTATGTTAAAGTCTCCAAGTAGTAGGGTTTCTTGGGGGTAATGACATGATAGTCAGTGCAGGATATCTTCAAATGTAGATATATTGTTACCTGGGGGGATGTACATACAGATAATATTAATAAATTTATTTTTATTAAGTTGCAATTTGGTGGCAAGAATCTCTGAGTTATTAAAATGAGGAGGTTGTATTACATATATGATGCCATTCAACTCAGGTTTATAGAGTACAGCTACCCCACCCCCTTCCTCAAAGCACGATCCAGCCTGTGTATGTTGTACCCAGGTGGTAATACTTCATTGTCTTTAGTGTTAGGTTTTAACCAGGTTTCAGATAAACAGAGAATTTCAGGGGAGTGGACATCCAGAAGTGCATGCAATTCATGTACCTTGTTATTAATGCTTCTAATATTGAGATGACAGACTAGGAGAGAGTTAGTTGGCCTATTAATTGTAGGTTTGTAGCTTAGATTACAAGTAGAGGGGGTATGTGTATCTGAAATGAGTGGGCCAGGGTTGGGGTGAATATCACCACCAAGTATTAGGTTGAGTCTATACTTGGAGATGAACTTCAGGAATTTGTTTATTAGTTTGTGGTAGTGTTTGGATCTAGAGCTAATGTGCCTGGGGTTGAGATGTTGATAGACTGAACAAGATATTGGATAGGATCTGGTACTGTAAGTATGGTTGAAGGTGGAAGGATTTACAGCTGGGGTGATAGTATGGCCTTTTAGGACCTGAAATCCCAACAGAAACTGGTTTTCATACAAGGTAAGGAGGTATGGTGTGAACAACAGGGGTAGTAAAGAGGAGTATATCATTATATGTGATTCAGCTAGTGAGTTAAGGAACTGTTTTACCTGGTGATGTAACACCAGAAGATAGAGTGGTGTGGTAAAGGTACTGGAAGGGGGATGGGAGAATGCCAGATGAAAGCTAATAGGTGCTATTAAAATGTAGGTAGTAGAATGGGGGTGGGTGGAATTATCCCAGATGAAAGCAGATAAGATCTAGAAAGTGGGGAAGTGGCTATAGTACTATACATTTAGAGGTACTGGGGGCAGGAGGGAATTGGGGGCAGGGAGGGGAGCAAAGAGAACCCAAGCATAGCGAGGGCGAACGTAGTGGGGCTATTGCAGTTTACAAGGTTTCGTAAGGTGTCCTAAAGCTATAAGGTAAGTATTACAGCTCTTAATGTAAGAGTCAATTTACTTCAGTTACAGGGAAAGGAGGCAACCACTCAAGTAGAAACAAAGAGCCCTATGGCTGACCAATATGGTACATATATATATATATATATATATATATATATATTACCCCTGGGATTCCGGATACTGGCTATGGTTCTTACTGCCCCTATAGTGCATTTTTAGGCAAGGTTCAAATGACAAATGCACCACTGTAACAGGAACAGGCAAGAAAAAACTGAGGGTGATGCTACTCAATGCTAGAAGTCTAAATCTCAAAATGCACTCACTTGAGGCACTCCTTAAAATGCAGAACATCGATATCTGTGCAGTGACTGAGACCTGGTTCAAGGCTACAGAGAGCAGCCCTGCACTAACAGGCTATAACTTATACCACACTTTCCGGCCATGTAACCTGGACTGGACCACCAAAGGCAAAGGTGTGTCCATATTCATTAAGGATATCCACAACTCCAGGCTAGTTGCTCAGCATAATGCACACGAGGATGTCCAAGTGCAGCTAACTCTGGGCAAAACTGCAATCCAAATTGTAGCTTGCTACAGATCACCCACCATGCCCCAGGATTCCCACTCCTCTTTTCTTGATGTACTGGAAAATATTAGGGTTCAACCAAACACCCTAATAATGGGCAATTTCAACTACCCCACCATTAACTGTGAAAACTACTCATGTACCAACTCCTTCACTCAACGCTTTCTGGAATTCATAAACTCCAATGCCCTGGATCAACATATACACACCCCCACCAGAGGCAACAATATCCTAGATCTAGTCATTACCAACATGAGTGACCGGTGTTCCACACACCTGACGTCAATGCCTCATTGGTCCGATCCGACAATAAGCTAATTACCCTAGATATCCACATCCTGCCCCCACCCACCCCATTAAGAAAACAATGGTAAAAAACTTCTCCAAAGCCAACTTCATGCTTCTTAAGACAGAAGTGGTGAACTTCATGACACCCATACAGATGGACAATACAGTTATGACTACTGAATCCTACACAATTGCACTTTATAAGCACTTACATGAGTGCATTGATTGTGCTATCCCAAACAGAACCAAGATGCTATCCTCCAAAAAAAGGAAATCCAATCTGGTGGTCCCCTGCCATAAAAAAACTGTACAACAGAAGGAATAAACTGTTGCAAAAGATAGTAAAATCCTATGAGTGGAGGAGCTCCCTGCTCAGCCTCAGTAAGAAGCTGTGATCCCTGATAAAATCCTCCAAAGCTAGTTATGAAAACAAAATCACCACTGATTCTAAAGACAACCACAAAGCATTCTATAGCTGTGTCAAGAATCTCAATGGCAACACTCAGATCTGCTCTGAGTTACAGCACAATGGCACTAAATATACAGACCCAACTGATATTGCCAATATCCTGGCAGATAGGTTCAGTGTTAACTTTACCCACCTCTCACCCCTTAAAGAGCCCATCTCTATACCACAAGAATGCAAAGTTCCTGTAATCACGGCTGCACAGATAAAAAGCACACTCTCCAAAGCCAAGAACACAGCATCCATGGGACCAGACAACATCCCAGGCTGCGTTCTACATGAACTACAGAATGAACTGGCACCCCACCTAAGTTCCATGTTCAGTCATAGCCTTACGTGGACCAGTACCAGGGGTTCAGGGTTCCTCCCTCCTGTTTGGCATCTACTTCTCTGCTCTGAAATGCACACAAACACAGTTTTGCTTAACAAACTTGCAGATGAGATGACTGCAAACTATATAATCAAAACTCTTAATGATGTGGACAAACTACAAAAGGGCCTCACTGAGACAGATATACGGGGTGTCAGCCATGGCCTGAAAGCTCAATGCCAAAAGTGTTCTGCAACAACTGGAAAGACCACAGAAATACCTCACAAAGAGGATTACTGGCCTCAAACAGATGCCCTATGCAGACCGTCTCAAAAAACTACAGCTTTACTCCATTGCATATCGCCTACTCATGGGTGATCTCTGCCTAGCATACAAAGCTATGTCTAACCCAGAGCTGTTGGACATGCTCCATTTAAAGAAATCCCAGTCCCTCCGAGCTACATGCTCTAGGGACCTAAACCTTGTCACCACAATAAACAGAACATGCTGTAGGGATAGATTCATTTCCCAGAGACTTCCCATAGTCTGGAACAGACTACCTATCTATGTCAAACAGAGCTCCTCATTAGCACTCTTCAAGAAAAATCCTGATGATTGGATGGGAAATGGGAAATTCACCAGGGGATCACTTCTGTGGCTCTACTCGACAGGGGCACAGGAAAATAATTTTCTTGGGTGGCGAAAGCCAGGGTACATTTTTTGGCTAGGCTTGTATGGGCCCTAGGGCCGATAGCCTAGTACCTACCTATGAACCTATGAACCTATACAAATGACATTCATAGCCTGCAACACATGCCCACAGAGATATCAAATGGTGCCCATAAATGATTGTGAAAGCTATATTTGTGTACTATGACAGTTGTATATGCCATGTCATATAGCCATTTAGACACTGACATCCATATGAACAGTGTAATGCAACTGCGAAACAGTTATACTGAGACAGTAGTCTGGTAAGGGTGACACATGTTGCTGTCCAGGCCAAGGCCTTCTAGTAGTACAATAGTAATGACAGACTAGCCCACAGATACCAGACAATCAATAGTACGTTATGCAGATGTATAGGTCAGCAGCCTCTATCTACACTCTGTACACAATCCCTAGGGGGTACAGACTCCAGTTGACACAATGGGATGTATCTGTTACATAACAAGGCATAACTGACACCATCACAACCACACTGACAAACAGAAGAGTCCATATGGCAGGAGGCAGTAGACCTGCATTTACCCACAGTGGACTGTATGGTACTGTACATTCAGATAACTTAAGTCAGCTTACCCCAGATACCCACACATGTTGTTACAGCCTAAGTTAGTCATGGTGCACCCCCCTACACTCACTACTACTGGGCCATATACCACGGTTACGTACACTGCTCTCTGCAGTGCATTAGGGCACATATGTATTGTGTAGGTGGAGCCCACATATATATGGCCCCAACCCCCCAGTATGTGTGGGGAACACAACACTAGTGGAGAGATGGCAGGAATGACAGCATGACATACACACAGCCCACTACATAACAACCCCAACAGCATCTCACATGTGCTACGCCATGTATGTAGGTGGAGGACAGAGTCTGGAACATAGGCACATATGTGTACAACTGTTGTCATACAGTAAGCAAGATATGTAAATGTGTAGATATCTATATGGATATATGTATAATGATATGCATATATATGTTTGCCATATGTCCAGCTCATGGAGTTGAGCCCTACCTCAGCCCCAATAGTCACAACCTCTCAGTGCAAGGGGATGTCATATATGTATTGCAGGTATATTTGTAGACTATTGCTACTGTAATACGGATCATCTTTATAGACATGGTGTGTCTGCTGTGTACATGTGTGCCATTGACTACTGACAGATATCCTAAGGTCATCATAGTACAGTACCACGGATAGCACAGTAATGCCCCTGTGGACTACAGCTGTGATACACCCAATATATGTGGACAGTCTGACACATGCTGGTCAGTCTAGGGGTATATACAGAATCCCTTCATGCAAGACATGTGGATCGGGCCTGTCAATGTGGATGTTAGTAGCCATGTAGATGGGTATAACACGTAAATACTGGTATACATTTTCCCACATAGGTTATGCATTCATACACCCCTGTCTGTCCTGACACATAATAACCACTGGAACAGAGGTGCCATGGCCACATACTACCCACTAGTTAGTGACATACATCTGAACAGCATCCCGCTGCTTTGTCTGACATACATGACTGTCATGGTGGCCCGGCAGAAGTACATCTGGCAAGTATCTGGACATGTCATCTCACTGGATAAGTACAGTAATGTGCTAGGCATGTAACAAAGCACAGTGCAAGCTACAGGCAGACTGACTCAACACTGGGTTACATCTCCCCATGTGGGGATACACATGTACCTGCAGAGATAGCAGGCTCTACAGGCATGTCACATCACAGAGAAACAGATACCTGTGTGAAAGTGCATAACCACAACTAATGTGAACGCAGCCACAGCCACATATGGTAAGCTAGCGTACTATTACAGTATATGGACTATCTGACCTACACCATTCTCATATGAGCCACTCACACAACACCCCTACATATACTGGGCCGTTATACAGTGTGGTCCAATGCCTGTCTGTAGTATGGAACATGTGTGTGTTCGCCCCTACAAACATTTAAGCTGTTAGGGTGACATACAGTGGAGCAGCATGTAACATCAGATAGAACAGGAGCAGGAACAATGACATCTACAACAGTCTCTACACAGGCCAAGGTACATATTCACTATACACACACTGTCGGCAATTAACAGACTTACACATACCTCAGTACTGTACACACAACCACATAATACCCAGGCTATGCCCCCAATTATAACCCCTACTATACATAACGTGTAGCAGTCTGATATCTCACTGGCTTGTTGTCAGATATGCTGTCACTGACTATGGAGTACAGAAAATATGCACCCCCTACTGCATGACATATGTACAAAGGTTGACAGAGTTATGGCTGGAAGCACAAACACAGGGCCAATATTGACATGTCACTGTAATATCCTCATACATATACTGTCGTAACAGGGTTTATTGCACCATATGTCCTATGAGGGATGTGAAGTCAGTAACTCTCCCAGCTGTCACCATCTACTGCCTGCTTTCCTTACACTAACTTCTGCATTCCACAGATAGGTGCACCATAGCTGACACATGAAACCAAAGGCAAAACACTGCCCAGTCTGCAGATGGCCCTGCGGATGGGGACCCCTCATATACATGGGACCGACATGGCAGGTATTGCAACATGTACGACAAGCATATCCAGACAAACACTGTTAAACCAACAGTACTCCACATGCAGCATAGCAGCACTTACAGTCTGTAGTCAGGTCAGGCACATCCCCCTCCTGTTTGTTGCCCTCTTTCCACAATGTATGTTATTAGAGGTGAATCCCCAAGCCATCTGTGATGCTGTTTGCCAAACAACAGATTGAGTTCCTGCTCATAGTGACTGTCAAGGGCCAACACCACCATGTTGTTCCTAGGTATTGGAGTGTGTTTCCATGCAATTGGCTATGGGACTGTTGCCACAGCTGTTCCACATGCAATCAGCTAGGAGAGGGCTGCAATTTGTCCAGAGGCCATCAGCTGATCATGAGCATCACTTAAATTACACATACTGCTGCCTAAGAATAGCAGGTGTGGGTCTTCAAATCCACTGGAGAGGGAGTGGGGGAGGCAGACAGAGGCAAATACATGTCAGGGAGGGATGGTAGAGTAAAACAGAAGCATGTTTGTGTCCCATACCTACCAGCACAGGGTATCAAACCCCAACAACTATGTAGTGCTATCACAGGTTGATGCAGTTATTGGATGCGCCACATAGGTTACCTGGTTTTTAGCACTCAGAGCATATTTGTGATGATGAGTGATATCTGCAACAGGGATATGGTAGATAAACGGTAGGTGATGTACACGTGCCTGTCTGCATGAACAGCTGCCAGCATCAATTCAGGTACACTCACACAGGGATGCACACACACTGACACACTTAGCAGGGCCAGAAGTGCAACTCATCACTAATGGGATTGCCACAGCACATCGATGTGCAGGTATCTCGTGCACCACAAGGGTCATATGGAGGTCGTATGGGTATTGAGTATGATGAGGTGTCAGACATCAAATAGCATGCTTCAGTATGCCCTGGGGGTTGTAGTGAGTGTGGATGTAGTCAGATGCACCATACAGCACACACATGGACACACGGGGTGCCAGTCCTAACATGCATGGGTGTGTGATGGTCAACTGTGCCAGCAGGCTGTACAAGGGTAGGGGATGGGTATACCTTAGCATCAGGCCATATGACAATGGTCTGCATTGTGCCCCAGTCCTGTGGTTTCTGCATCTGCCCACACAGGTGGGTATTGCATCCCCCAGCCAGTCACCTGCGTGACTATTGTGTGTGGCCAATGCTGTGCATCACTTGCCATGTATATGTTCCTTACTCCATGACATGGATGGTGTCTGGGATGTGCACACCTCCCACATGGATGTACAGTGACATGTGAAACTGTACCTGGGGTGTCTGGCCCATGTTGTGAACACAGATTATCATTGGATGTGCCAGTCTTGCCCACCCATGGCAGGAACTGGTAATGGACAGCAGATTTACCCTGCACCTACATTCATAGCATGCTAACAACATTCCCTAATGTCAGTGTCATCTGTCCATACAGGGCATGTTATCAGGCATGGTATGTCCATTGGGAGTGGCATGTGAAGGCACCATGGGTGGTGCAGGTGTCCATTTGGGAACATGGTGGACGTGCATTGTCTGCATGTATGTGCATATTGGACAGATGGCCAGGGTGACATGCCCTCTGTAGCCCACTGCTATCACTGCAGAGTTACTATCAGTGGCCAGTATTCTGTATACTACCCACATATTCGCTGTTGCCTAGCATGTCTGTGCGCTCTGGGTAATAGTGGGGTTGCTAACTGTGATTGGCTGGCCTTGATGTCACATGTCTGGGTATGGCTTTGCACACCAGCCTCTCAGCTAATTTACATCTGGTATCCCTGTATCGTTGACATGGTGATATATAGTAGGGCTACCATAAAAGAACTAAGCAAAACCCCCTCCACATTGGCCACATGTGTCGCACACTCCCAGCCACCTCTACCCAAGATACGTGTTACACACACACACACACACACACACACACACACACACACACACACACACACACACACACACACACACACACACACACATATGCACACCTGTCATGTCTGGAAGAAGAACTCCTACCTAACTAATTTATCACGCTATAGCACTATGCAGTTATATTACACACCACGGACATTACTGGAGTACCACTTCCTCAAAGGTGTATTTCACAATGTATGACATCAGCAGGGTTACCAAAGTAGGGCATTTCAACTGTACAGTCAGTGACTAGCCTAAAATGCATTGCTCCCTACACAGGCAGTGAGACATACATAAAACATTCATGACAAACTTGTGTGGATATAGAACCCCTGACCGAGGTCTATATTAAACTACAGCATGGGTCTGTTATAGGATGCACCACAGGGATTACAGATGAACTGTCTCCCCAAAGTTGTATTTCACAATGGATAACATCAGCAGGATTACCAAAGTAGGGCATTTGAAATATACTGCGTGTGAGTAGCCTATAATAAATTGCTCCATACACACATGTTGAAACACACACAAAACATCCAGAACTGCCATGGAACCCTACCACAGTTCTAAATCACACTACAGCAGTATGCATTTACAGTACAAGCTACAGAGATTAGTGGGCTACACTCTTCCCAGAGGTGTATTTTTAGGTGGGTGACATCAGCAGCATTGCCAAAGTTGAGTATATGAATTGTATGGAGTGTGAGTTGCCTAAAAAGCATTGCTTTCTACACACACATTCACACACACACAGTTGTCAGGTCTGGGGTTTGAACACCTACTTAATTACTTTATCATACTACTGCAGTATGCATTTACAGGACACGCTACGGACAGCGATTATTAGATGTGAGATTCCCAAAGGTGTATTTCTAGGTGAGTGACATCAGCAGCCCTGCCAAAGTTGAGTATATGAACTGTATGGAGTGTGAGTAGCTTAAAAAGGCATTGCTTTTTACTCAGGCAGACACACACACAGATTCATACACAAACACACACAGTTGCTAGGTCTGGGGTTAGAACACCTGCCTAACTACTTTCTCACACAACAGCAGTACGCAGTTACAGGACACACTACAGAGATTCCTGGGGCTTGATTTTCCCAGAGGTGTATTTCTAGGTGAGTGACATCAGCAGGCTTGCAAAAGGTGAGTATTTGGATTGTACAGAGTGTGAGTAGCCTAAAAGGGCATTACTCTCTACTCAGTCAGACACACACACATTTATATACAAACACACAGTTACCAGGTCCAGGGTTAGAACACCTACCAAACTACTTTCTCTCACTACAGCAATATGCAGTTACAGGATGTGCTGTGGAGATTACTAGGCTCTAGCTTTCCCAAAGGTGTATTTCTAGGTGAGTGCCATCAGCAGCCCTGCCAAAGTTGAGCATATGAACTGTATGGAGTGTGAGTAGCTTAAAAAGACAGTGCTCTCTACTCAGTCAGACACACACACACAAATACACACAGTTGCTATGTCTGGGGTTAGAACACCTACCAAACTACTTTATCACACAACAGCAGTGCACAGTTACAGAGTTTCTTGGGACCTTGATTTTTCCAGAGGTGTATTTCTAGGTGAGTGACATCAGCAGCCCTGCCAAAGTCGAGTATATGAACTTCACAGAGTGTGAGTAGCCTAAAAAGCATTGCTCTCTACTCAGTCACACACAGATTCACACACAAACAGTTGCCAGGTCTAAAGTTAGAATACCTACCTAACTACTTTATCACACTACAGCAGTACATAGTTACAGGATGCACTATGGAGATTACTGGGCTCTGACTTTCCCAGAGGTGTATTCCTAGGTGAGTGACATCAGCGGCCTTGCCAAAGTTCAGTATATGAATTGTACGGAGCTTGAGTATCCTAAAAAGCATTGATCTCTGCACAGTCAGGGACAGACAGACACACACACACAAACACACACTCACACAGATGCCAAGTCTGGGGTTTGGGCTACTACCTAACTGGTTTATCACTACAGCAGCACACAGTTATGGGATGCGTCATGGTGATTCCTGAGCTACGGCTCTCACAAAGGTGTATTTCATTGGATGTCCTCAGCAGCCTTGTCATAATACTACTATGGGGTGGGTGGTGTGTGCATGGGCTATAACCCATTCATGTAGGGATTGACATGCCATATGCAGGCACACATGGGGTTATATGTCACAGGTACGTGTATACAGCTACTATATGACTACTTCCTTGTGCGGTCATGTTGCACAGCTGGCACGAGCACCACATAGTCTGTCATGCTGACAGATGCTGATGGCTAGTATCTGCAGTGAGAGCATCTGCACCTCATGTGGTTGTGGGCCTTTGGCTGTGTGCTGGGTGGGACAGTCCTGGATGGGTCCTTGTCACGATGACCCTCTTCCACACATCTATGTCCGTCTTCCTTTGGTTTATTATAGTGTGTTGTCCTTAAATATATATGTCTGTATTCCTATCCACTGTGTGTGCAAGGCAGAAGTGGTGCATCCTGACATGTGTCTGCACTAAGAATTGCGACTGCCAGATATGTCTGGTCCACTGGTATATGCAGACATGGCCTTCATGTGTTTAAATGTGTGGGCATGCCCAGTATGACCTTTCAGTATGTTGTAGACTGACATTGTCTTCATTCCTCTAAGTGTGTGAGAATGCCCAGTATGGCCATCTGCATTGGATATTTGGAGCATGTCCAGGTTGTTTGTACTGCGGTGCTGACTTTTGTGTTGTACACTGACAGGTAGCATGCTGTGTCTGCAGGGAGTCCATCGGTCATTTGGCATGTACTGTTGCTACATTTCTGCATAGCGGGGGGGACACCTGACTGTTTCTACATTTCTACACAGGAGTGGGGGGGCATATCTGACTGTTACTATTAGTGTACGTAGGATGGGGGGGCACACCTGACACTTCTACACATTTGCTAGGACTGTACTGGTATGTCGGGTATGACATTTCAGTCTGTAGTCTTGCCAATCATGCTGGCTAGAGGCATACCAGTGTACTACAGATCTTAGTGTTCACTGCCTACATATTAGTTTCAGACTACCTAGCCTTCACACCTTACATCCAATTGCCTGGCCTGCTGTAGTCTGTCTGTGTAGGCCTGGGGGGGGGGTTACACATAGGGCTCATTCAGAGGCCATAGTGCAGCATTTGTTTGTGTTTGTCTACACCTATCCTGCTGACTGTAACAGCTGTTGGGTATGTGACATCCCCAACTGGCATGTGTGAGTCACTTACCTTCTGGGTGTCCCAGTATTGAGGGTGGTGCTGCAGGGCTGCCTATGTCAGATGCACAGAGTACACTCCCTATACATGGTTGACCACAGGTAGTGTCATGTTTGGCATCCCTTTTACTGTATGTGTGAGTCAGAGAGAGGTGACATTCCCTGGGTCCCTACTGTATCAGTGCATGTGCTATGCGTTGCCTCTTTACCAGGGTCAGGGCATACTGGGCACACCTCCTTCTGCCTACTGGGGCAGGCTCAGGTTGTTCCTCCTCCGAGTCACTCTGTGCCTGTGCAGGCCTTGGCAATGGTGGGGGGCTGTGTGGCCCTGCCCCATGCTGCTCCTGCTGCAGCTGTTTCTTCAGGATCATATTGTGTAGCATGGCACATACAAGTACAATTTGGGTACATGTAGTTGGTGAGTACTGCAAGGCTCCACCAGATGTGCCCAGACACCGGAACTGTGACTTGAGCATCCCACACATGCTCTAATATGATCTGTTTGTTCGTGTGCCTCATTTTGGAGTTCCTGTTTGAGTGTGTGTGCATTTCTGATGGGTGTCATCAGCCATGGTTCCAGTGCATATCAAGCATCTCCCAATAGGTGACCGTGTGGGATGTCCCCACTGGCAAATCTGTGGTACAGCTCCATCAGATGCCAGATGTGGGAATCGTGGTAGCTTCCAGTGCAGCCAACACACACATTTCATTATTATGCCCTGGGCATCACACATGACCTGGCAGTTGATGGTGGGGAAGCCCTTGCAGTTGATGTAGACCCTACTGTGCTCACCTGGTGGTGCTTTGATGCATATGTGCGTGCAGTCTATTGCACATACTACCTAGGGGTATTCTGCTATTTGATGGAAAAAATGCATATTGCTGGCCAACGCCTCACGGGTTATGGGGAGATATACATGCTCACCGACATGTACTGACATGGCATCTAGGAACTGGTGGAGTACCCTGGATGCTGATGCCTGTGATATCCCTATTATATCCCCAATTGGCCTTTGAAAGGTACCTGTAGCTAGTATTCATAGGCCTACACATACCTTGTTATCCACTGGGATGGGTTCCCCTCTGTTAGTTCTGTGTGTGAGGCATGGCACAGCTGAACAATTTGCTGTAGGAGGTCCCTGTCCACCCTATAGCACTCCACTATCTGCAGCTCATGTAGCCCTTGGTAGGTTACCCTGGGTCTGTACACTCTTCTCTGGCTCCTCACTGTGGGTTGCTCAGCAGCATTCGCATCCACACCAACCTCAGTTTCTTGCACATGCTGGTTTATGATAGCAAAAGCAGCCCCTAGCATTATTTCTCTTGCTTTCGTTTTCTAAAATGTCCCCATTTATATACACCGGTGGTGCGGAGGTACTGGGAATAACAAGGAGGAAAGGTGTTTGCATAGTTTATAGTGGTGTGCTGGGCTTGGCTGCTGCCTGTGCGATTGGCTGTTTCTGATACATTTCACCTGTCAGCTAAGCTAGTTCTCCTTGATTATCTTCCTACTGCTGTTTTCCCTTCCCATTGCCTCCCTGTTTAAGCCTGTGTGTGCACCGTGCAAATAGAGTGCTCACATGTGCACAGAGCTGCTATTTCCTGGTTTACCGTCCTTTTTCTTCCTGTGAAACCCAGTGTGTGGTGCGCACACCCGCTTACACTTTGTAAGGAGTGCTAGGCAGCTTGGACACACCACTAGCTTAGCTGTGCTAAGCTAGGAGCAATCCCAAGCCACAGGGCTCTTTTCCACTTTCAGTATTCCTGACACACAGCCCCATGATGCCACCTATCTCCTAGTCTTGCACCCAGCTGTTTATACTCTTGCACTCTTGGGACCTGCCTCACACCCTGGGGAAATCTGGGATTCACTATCCTTCCCCTCATTTGCATAGGATTGCCTGATAATGCAGTTACATGTCTCACACTGAGCCTCCCCCTTTAGCAACCATTACTTACTGGCCAGGTTGTCTTATGCCTGCCATTGATTTGCATGGCTGAATACTGATTTTACTTAGAATGCTTATTTTAAGTTTGTTTTATTATTTTCCCCCCGATCCCGTTTGCGCACCACTGCCCTATGCTTAAGTAGGCAAGATCGGCAACAAAAAATTAAAAGTTGTTTTTTTTATTTTTTACACATTTTGCAATGCCATCGGCATGCTTCATCAATGATATGCAGTCTTTATTTGGAGCTGTCATAGCTCCATTTTGTAGTTTGCAGAAATGTACTCGGTTACTGAGTTCATGTCTGCAGACTGCACTCATCCTGCACTGACAGCTGCCTGCTTCCTGGATCGCAAATTACCCTCATTTGCATGGTTTTCACCTGCAAATGAGGGTAATTTGCATACATGAGCTCAGTCCGTGCAGGGTTAGCCTAAGAGCTCACGTGCACATCCCGGGAGCTCATTCTTGGATCGCACGTCGGCCATATTGATGAAAATAGCTCTTAAACTAATCCTGCATGCTATAACGGGCTTTGTAAAAACGGTGGTCTGTCTGTGATTGATCTTCTAAAATGCATGAGAAAATCAATTCCCATTTCTGTGCCCTGCCTCTAACCCTTCTCCCTCAGATGGAACAAAAACAAAATATTTTTTGTTATGTTAAACTGTAACAAATTCCAGTTTCTACAGTTTATACCACACAATGAGTACTGCAGCCCTCAAATATACTTAAAAATCAGAAACATCCTTTTTTTAACTGTTACAAACTACTTGCTATAGTTTAGACCACAAAGAGAGCACTACAGTGCTCAGACTTTAGCTTTTTTTGTTTGTTGTTTTTTTTTTAACTAATCTTTTTTTTTTTCTTTTAAACTGTAGCAAGCAGTTACTACAGTTTGTATCACAAAGAGATCACAAATGCAATACCGGCATTTAAAAGTTGGTGTGCACTAAAGAATAATTGGGATTGGCTAATCACACCTCCTAACACTTTTTGTCTGGGGCAGTTGTTCCCTTCATCCCACCCTAGCTACATTATTGACTGAGAGGAAAGGACAGAAGGCAGAAGTCTGTCACAATTCCTTGCTGGCTGGCACTGTCAGTTTTAGTCCCTAGAGTGAGACCTGACCATAGCAGCATGTAAAGGGGGGTGTATAATTGTTACACACCATTTAGCACCATTTTGATTAGATCTTATACTATAAAGTGCTTAACAAGTTTATCTTTTTCATATTATTGGAGAGTAATTATGGTGCTCCATGCATTAAATAACAATCCTCCATTCCTCTGTTTGCTGCTGAGAATGTATGCTCAACAGTGCCTCCATCTTCAGAAGGTTGGCAGTTCTTTCATGCTTGTAAACATGGCTTCCCACGCCACCCGCTTGGAGCTGCTGCAGAGGTCAGGAGTGTGCATGGCATAGTGTAGTAATCTTCAGAATGTTTATAACCTTTTCTTGTCCTGGAAATTGAGTGATTCAAAAACAATAATGAGATGAACCCTTCATAGCATAATCATCATAGTCAGAGGGGTAAATCTACAAA
Organism: Protopterus annectens; assembly: GCF_019279795.1. Taxonomy (NCBI): domain Eukaryota; kingdom Metazoa; phylum Chordata; order Ceratodontiformes; family Protopteridae; genus Protopterus; species Protopterus annectens. The sequence goes on from NC_056731.1 coordinate 1,976,043,356, forward strand.
CTATAAGCCCAACACGAAGCTTAAAGAGTAAAGACACATCTTACTATAGAAGAAAACTATTTTGAATGAGGTTTGAATTCTGAAAGCTGATTTTGTCAGAAGTTTTCCTTGTGAGTCAGACATCTGTGCATATAAGGTAAGTCCTGCTTCTAACACAATTAATTCACTTCTAGAATGTTACCTTCCACTTTTTCTAGACATTAACGCCTGTGAAGGTAGTCACTTTATCAGTACTTTTCAGATGTGTTGGACAAATCTGTTCTAGGAGGTACATTGCAAGTTTTTCACAAGTTGTAGACTGCGAAAAGATATTAAGGCTGAGAGTAGACACCCACTGATCATATATTGTGATTAATGCCCATTACTGTTTTACTGTTATATGCTTTCTACATATGTAATTAGCTGTAACCTTATTTATTTTGTTGTTGTAATGGTCACGGTTGCTGTTTATCTTAACCATTCTCTTCTGTAACTGTTTTGTGGGGATGATTTGGTCAGTACACATACCATGCCTGACATTTCCATAAAGATTGTGGGTAGACATATATATATATATATATATATATATATATATATATATATATATATATATATATATATATATAACTGTCAGGAACAAATTAAACATGATATATGGCCTGGTAGGATAGGTGTATAGCACATGTTTTTAATGACTATGTAAGAAAAAGCCTATTAATTCCCATGTTTTGCATGCCAACAGAGCAATGTATACAAAAAATGACATCTAAAAAAGTGCTGGATCTAGAGGCCCATCCACACCCATATGCAAACCCAAATTTATGATGCAGAAACTTAAATGGTACTACAAGCCCTCTGTCTCTATGGCTGACAGCTCTTCACTGTCCAAGCAGTTGATCAGACTTTCCATAGCCATGCTTGGACTGATATGGTCAGTGATAGAAATGTAGTAGGTGCTCAGGACAGCAACTAGGATATGGTCTGTCATTGAGTCACAGACATGATCTGTGTTACCACCTACCTAGCAGCAGCAGTCATGGTACAGGAACAGAGGACAACTGGTGGTGGGCCATGAGCTGAGTGACCTCTTACAGAGATGAAGAAATCTTGGCCTGTTTGAGAGGATGCCTCCTCAGAGTCCCACAATGTAGTGCTGGATGTTGCAGTCTTACTGGATAGGCCCAAGAGAGTTTCAAACACAGAAGCCCCAGTAATGTAGTCCTACTTCAAATTATCTATAACTACAAACCCTACTTAACACATTGTCAGTGTATCATTAATACGAGACTGATGCTAACGTATAGCAACAACATAGGGGGAATATGTGACATAATAAAACAGAACTGGAATGTTCTTTTAACAGATGAAAGAATAGGTAAGTTGGTGGGGAGAGACCACTATTTGGATTTAGAAGAAACAAAAATCTAAAACATTTATTATGTCATGAAGGGAAGACACATAAAAGCAGGAACAGGAGTATCATTACACAGGTACATGAAAATGTAGAAGCTGCAAAACATGTGGATATGTTGAGGAAGCAGGATCATATAGACATCCTATATCAGGGAAACAGTATTGCTTTACTTTATATGCAGATTGTAAGACATAGAATGTTGTTTATTTGGCAATCTGCCAGGACTGCAACTCATTCTATGTAGGAAAAACTAACTGCATGTTGAAAAATAGAATTTTGAACCATTTGTCATCAATTAGGCTATGACATGAATATAATGCACTTTTCCAGCATATTTCTAAGCATGAGAATCCTAAGTTTAAATTTATGGTTATACAATGTATAAATAAGAACAAAAGGAGAGATGATTTAGTAAATGAGACAGAACTAAATGAGATAAAATGGATCATCGAACTGGCAGCACATAAAACCCCAAGTTTAAATGGGGTTATACCTTTAAAACCTGTATTGAAAAAGAGGAGGGCGCCGTACTGATTAGTAGTCAAAGAGCTATAAAAACTCTGCAATGTTACTTGAGTATGTTATCTGAAGAAGGGCTTGTCCTGAAAGTGCTCATTTTATGTGTTTTTAATTGTGTTTTAAATAGAAGTTTTGTAGCTGTTCAGCGTGATGGCTACTGCCTGTTTTCTTCTTCTTCTGACTTACTTATTGTGGGCAGGGATCCTTTGGTGGAGTATCTACAGTTGTTTTTGGTTTGCCATTGTCAATGTAATGTTCATTAAATCTGTCTGACATATGCTATAGAGGTACATCAGGGATCCAAATTCCATATCCCTTTGTATGCGTTATCACCAGGATTACTAATTCTTATCATAGTTTTTTAGCTGTAATGCTATCAGTTGCATGTGTAGTTGTGATGCTGGGTTCTACTTACATTGTGTGGCACCTCACCCACAATTTGGCTACAGGTGAACCATTATCTGGCAACAGCACTGTGGAATAAACCCCATCTGATGTGTGACCTCACATTCCCTACTCACAGTCTCTATGCCTATGGTTACCCTGGAAACACAATAATCTGAGAGTGGACAAGTTGATGGGGGACACAAGATCAGGGAAGTGTGGTTACCTCTTCATCAGAGATGTCTGCATCTTCCCCTAGAACTCTCAGGCATGGGGGTCCACACAGGAATGTTGGTAATGGTGCTTGACTGAGGAAAGCTTACTACCAATCCTCTGAGCTTAGCGTATCAGTAGTTAGTACCCAAATGTATGTGCAGGGCGATCATGGAGTCCCACACTACTTCCATTAGAGCCATGGCAGAGATAGTGCGTAAGATCCAGGCTGTGCACACTGACCTGCAGGAGTGCAAGACCAATATGTGTGTTTCAATGGGTAGAAAAATCACTCAAGGAACCATGCAGTTTCTTTTCTGGGTCATCTATCAGGAGTGAGGACCTTCCACATGGCCAGTCATCAGTTACAGCCACATATGTTAGACAATATGTTCATGAATGCTCATGGATAAGGAATATCCTTGTCCCACAGAGCTAGCACTTCCAAAGCATCAATAGTTATGGTGGTCCTATTCCCAGAAGAGGCTGTCACCATGGTGGTTATCATCATCATCATCATCATCATCATCATCATCATCATCATCATCATCATCATCATCATCAGTGGTAAATTTGGTAGTGTACATTGATGTAGCTCATTAACATTGAGTTAAGGTTATGATATAGCCAATGCAAGTAATGACAAATTCAGCCCTTGTGGGCAGGGACAAGCATGTGAAGCTAAGCCCTCTGTCATGTATGCCCTGGACCTGCCCAGCTGGTCAAGATGCAGTGCTGCTTCACATACTGAGGCTGTACCCCTGTAAACACACACACACACACACACACACACACACACACACACACACACACACACACACACACACACACACACACACACACACACACACACACACACACACACACACACACACGCACACGCACACGCACACACACCAACAGCACCACAGCCCCCAGCTTATCACACACAGTGACTGACTCTGGTAATTCAACATGTTAGCAACTCCCCAAGTGAGTTCTTACAGTGCCATATATGCACTTATTTTGCTACACTTCAGTAATCAAACTGTCTCAGAAACACAAACACACTTCCCTGTCAAAGACATGCATTGCTGTATTATGATTGCTGTGCCCTGCACATTATATATTGTTATTTGGGGTGCCTATGTCTGGGCGTGATCAGCCTATACATAGATAAGCACAGCCTGGTGTTTTTCTAGGCAGCATTTTTATTGTATTTATCTGCTTAGCTCTTGTATACTTGTGTTGTAGTACCATGGCTTACTGGGCCTGCCTCCATCTGGCATGTTCATCCCCTATTGCTGGCTCGTCCTCTGATCTGCCTCCACCTGGTATGGTCGTCCCCTGCTGCTGGCTCCTCCTCTGACTCTGCCTCCATCTGGTATGGTCACCCCCTGTGGCTGGCTCCTCCTTTGACTCCTTATTTGTCTCAGCTGTTGCTGTTGCCTGTGATGTTGGGATCTGCAGCCCCTGTAACAGACCACATGGATGTAATTGCTTACTAACTATCATATTAAGTAACATAGCACACAAGATCAATATTTTTGCACACATGATGACATACTGCAGGTCATCACTGAATGCATCCAGACAGCAAATGAATATCTTCAGCATCCCTAGCACACTGTCTCTATAATATTTTTTATTTGATATAGTGAACAGTTGTACCTCTGTTATGTTTGATTGTGTGGATTTCTGATGGATATCATTTGTCAGGGTTCTAAGATATATCCAACATCTCAAACATTATGGCTTTGTGGGAAATCACCCCTTTTAAACCATTGATAAAGGTCACAGGTGTTCCATATGTGGGAGTCTTGAAAACTGCCTTGGTGGCCTGCATAAACACTGCAAATGGTACTTTGTGCATTACAGACTATCTCTCATTTGATGGAGTGAGATCCTTTGCAGTTTATGTACCTCCTTCCTAGCTGGTACAGTCTAAGTCCCCCAGAATATCAGAAAAATGGTCAAAATCATAGAACACCAGCACTGTGTTTGCTATCTCTTTTGGGGTACATGGAAACCACATATGCTCCCCAACATACTGAAGCATGGCATCAAGGAACCAATGGAGCATTCTCAATACAGATGCATGAAATACCTGTACTGTGTCCCCTTTGGTTGCTGAAAGTTCCCTCTAGTTAATATATGTAATGCCATGCATACTTTAGTATCCACTGTGATAGGTGCTCCATGGCACCCATGGGGCTACAGAAGTGGCCGATACAAGTCCACAATTTCCTGCATGGTGTCCCTGTCTACAATGTACTGGTCCACTATGCTGGTGTCATGAAGGGAATGGATTGTTAAGTCTGATCATCTGACCTAGCACCTTCAGGGTCATGTCACACATCATTGCCTGCAGTGGCTGCTGTAAGAGCCTCTTGCAGAAACATATTTATTTATTATTTATTTATTTTACATTTGTTTACCGGGATAGTCCAACTGGATACATGTCCATTTTCAGAGGAGGCCCAGGGAGAAAAGCTCCACATAGTCAAACATAGAAAAGGTTACACAAGAAGTTTGAAAACAATTAGAATATATATATATATATATATATATATATATATATATATATATATATATATATATATATAATTTATTATTTATTTATTTAAATTTGTTGACCGGGAGTGTCCGACTGGACGTAGGTCCATTTTCAGCGGAGGCCCGGGGAGAAAAGTTCCACAGTTGAAATAAACAGTATTTACATTGGATTACATAGTGATTAACAATTTACATAGCAATTACTTACAACATATTTACAGATGAAGAACATAGTACTACAGTAGACAACTAGAATCTCTATCTGTGAAGTGCATACCAGACATTAACAAATGTTACAAGAAGAAGAAGTTCATGCTGTATAATAAGTACTGGCTTATGAGCATCTGAGCTTGCTATAATCAAGGTAGTTAGTGGAGTGGAAAGAAAGGTAGTGGTTGGATGGGGTGGATGATATTAGAGTGGGAGTTGCAAGTGCATAGCCAACATGTTTTTAGTTGTGCTTTTAGTAAAGTTTTGAAGTGGGTGCATGATGGTATGGAGGTAATTGTGGGTGGGAGTGAGTTCCATAATTTGGCTATGGCGCAAGAGAATAGTGCTTCACCAGCAGAGTTATTGGCTTTAGTGATCTGCAAGTGATTTTTGCTGCTTGATCTTAGTGGTCTGGTGGTGCGATAGGGTTGGAGTAGATTCTGGAGGGATGGGACATTTAGTGGATGGTTTACTAGTTTGTGGGCGACTGAGAGTTGATACCATTGAAGGAGGTGAGGGAGTTCAAGCCAGCCCAGTTCAGCAAGTGAGAGACAGTGGTGACTACGGTAGGATGCCCCTGTGGCGAATTTCGTGATTTTGTTGTAGCAGGTCTCTAGCTTGTTTAGATCACATTGCCTTAGGTTGGTATATATTGGAGAGGCATAAAGTAGGGTGGAGATAAGGTGGGAATTTGCTATTGAAATCTTTGCTACTTTGGTGAGAAATTGCTTATTTCTGTATAACGCTCCTAGTTTTTTGTGGACTTTTTTTATAGTCATGGATATGTGAATGTCAAATTTTAGTTTATTGTCTATTTCCACTCCTAGCAATTTGGTATGTTCAGTTGGGTATATAGTGGTATTGTCTTTTGCCTTGATGTTAAAGTGAGAGTTGTTTTGAGTATGTTTGTTTGGGTTGAGTATTAATCTGGCATCGGATAACCATGTTTCAAAAGGGGAAAAGGCTTCCTGTGTGACTTTTTGCAGTTTTGGTATGGACTGGGCTTAGCAGATGATGGTCAAGTCATCTGCGTATTGTATGAGTGTGTCATGTTTGGTAGCAGAGGCTAGATTATTGGTGTAAACTGAGAAGAGTAGGGGTCCAAGGATGGATCCTTGGGGAACCCCTATGGAGATAGGTAGTTGGGGAGATATGTCATTCTGCCATACAACGGATTGTATATATATATATATATATATATATATATATATATATATATATATATATATATATTTAGTAATGTTATAGTAGGGACTCACAGTTCTCATGGACAGACACAATGTACATTGGTTTAGTAATGTTCCCTAGTAGGGACTCACTGTTCTCATGGACAGACACAATTAAAAGTAAGATTGGATACATAGCATGGTGATGCAGTTAGATGTTATGATAATTACTGATTATGCTATGATAATTACTGATTATGCTATTGTTGTATAACTTAATTTAACTTTGTAATTAATTACACGTTACTAATTAAACTTTATAAAAGCTGCAGCAACCCCTAACATGGTACACTACTGTACTCTGTCTAAACGGTATGGCGGTGTAAAAATCTAAAGTGAGCACAGCACTGTGCACAGCATTTAAACATTTCCAAGTCACTCTGCTATGTTGTTTTGCCTCATTATCATATTCAGCCCTTCATTAGGCAGTCGTTAGTATATATCATGTCTGACCATATTATTTCAGCTGGTCATGTTTGGTTGCTTGATTTTCTGAATCACACACAACCTGCTCATTGCCACTCATCACGGAAATCTGCTTACCACAATGCATCAAAGTTTTCTGAATCTCGTCTTGTGGAACAAGGTTTTCTAATTTTTTTTTTTCTGTTGGAAGTGTCTGATCTAACAAAGACCAGATAAATAGCATGATTACAAATCATGAGGATTCCAATTTCACATGGCACTAAGCTTGATTCTTTACTATTAAACAGTTTATTATTAGAATTAATTTAAAGCAACATTTGTATATTTAATAGTTTTGCAGTAGAAGAGTGTCTATGGAGGTCTAGAAAACAATTTCATATATATTAATTTAAAGCACATACATCTTAAGATTTTTCACAACATACTAGTTTGAAATTGAAAAAAATCTCAACTAAGCAGTGCCAATTAAGAAAATATGTTCACAGCAAGGGAGGTGATGTAATGAATAAGTACATGGACAGTAATACTTGGGAGGGAAAGCAGACCTTTTTTTTACAAAATATAAATTGAACACAAAGAATTTGCTGAAAAAACATTTAAGGGACCAGAACATCAAAACAAAGTGCAAAACTAGAGAAGCTCATTATTTGCTTCAGGAAAAACTCTGGAATAAGCTGGTGTGTTGCAGATATCACAGTGTGATACATTATCATGGGGGATATACTCCCCCATATCAGATAAAGCAGTATAATAAACTACATTCTTCCAAATGAGACCTGGAAAATTGGATGGATACTTATGAATTCACCCTGTGGTGGTGGTGCTGCGGTAGCATTGTCACCTCACAGTAAGATGCTGTTTGGTTCGATTCTCAGCTAGAGCGTCTTCTGTGTGGAGACATGCGTGAATGGGCATACCTTCATTGAAGGTTGTGCGTCAGAGCTGGCAACTCGGTATGTAAAAATCTACTGCCAATCATTGGCGGACCGGAGTTCTGCTGTGGTGACCCCTAACCGGGAAAAGCCGAAAGACACAAACAAACTTATAAATTCACCCTGGACATGACAGGCACAGCCCTCCTTGAGAAGGGAGGTATAGTCTAGGGTGGGAAATGGCACGGTGTAATCACCACAAGACTCAGAACCCTTGAACTTCCTAATTTTTCTTATGAAAAAGTATGGCATTTGTTTAATATGCTGATTAGAAGTAACTCGCATTTTGGTTTGCTAACTATCTTATTTGTTTTTTCAAATATGTATTTTCTAATTTACCTAAAAGTGAAAATGGGCTAGGCAGGGAAGTACCTTGGGTTATCAAGTGCCTGCATCTTATGAGGATCATCCCCATGTAACAAGACTTTTGGGGTATACTTTCTGAAATGTAAGGAGGGTGGGAAGTGTCTGAATTTGTAATTACAAATCTGCTTTATTATGATGATTACTCATCTCTATATGCTATTGTCATCTAACAGACATGCATTTCAATATGTTTAAACAGATATTTGGAGATGCATACTGTTCCAACAACTCTGCAGTATTCAGCAAAGCACTTACAATAGAAAAATGTTATTTTGATGTACTGCACTGAGGATTTCTGTTTGACTTTGCAACATTCTCGCTAATCTTATTAAATCACATTGCAGTGTTTGCAGCAATGCTCAGAAAACAGTCTTAATTGATATAATTAGTAAGTCTGGGTCAAAAACACACACAGGAAAATACTGACCAGTAATGTTTTCTGTCCTTTGTATTATTCTCTTTGTAAACTTACTTTGGCTATCACCAGATGCTTTTCTAGGTGACCTCAGTATATTTTAAACAATATTGAGCAATCCTGTTGATACTGAAGTGAATGTCAGTGATAAAACACTTCCCAAACAAAACAGCAGAACTGAGTATGACAGCATGATAACATTGTGTAGGCAGATTCTTTTTTTTTTTTTTTTTTGCTGAGCAGGATGCAAGTGTCAAAAATACGCCTGGAAAGAAAATAGCAAGCAAGGCAAAAAAGGCATAACTAAGGTAGCTTACAGATCCATCTAGACTGTTACCATTTATACCCGATTTAAAGCATTACTTTAACTGTATAAGTTTGGCTGCTGTCACTGTGTAAACCTTGTCCAACTATTTATTTCATTTCTAGTTATTTTATTTTTTTAATTTTAATCAGAAAGATGCTTCAGACACAGCTTCATTGTTTGTCAGGTGTAGCTTTCATATTGCATCCCTGAAAATATACAAAGCACGTCAGCTAGTTTTCAGCAATTGGTATTAACAGGCTCTTTTCCCCTTCTAATGAGAAATATTGTTGCACACCATTATCTGGATGAGCCAAAACTGCCCCAATGATCACATACTAGTTTTATTCTTCCATAGACCTCTTTTTTTTCATTTGCTGAGAGAGGGATGTTAAACACACTCCCCTGGATTTACGAAGCCCATTATAGCATGCAGGATTAGTTTAAGAGCTATTTTCGGCAATATAGTCGACGTGCGATCCAGGAAAGAGCTCCTGGGATGTGCACGTGAGCTCTTAGGCTAATCCTGCACAGACCGAGCTCCTGTATGCAAATTACCCTCATTTGCAGGTGAAAACCATGCACATGAGGGCAATATGTGATCCAGGAAGCTGGCAGCTGTCCGTGCAGGACGAGTGCAGTGTGTAGAAATTTACTCGGTTAGTAACTGAGTACAGTTCAGCAATCTACAAAACGGAGCCATGACAGCTCCAAATAAATGCTGCATATCATTGAGGAAGCATGCCAATGTCCAAGTAGAAGGCCACTGGCATTTCAAACCGTAAAAAAAAATAAATAAAACTTTAATCTTTTTTTTGCCGATTCTGGCTGTGTAATTACAGGGCAGCAGCACGCAAATGGGATCGGAGGGAAAATAATAAAATAAACTGAAAATGAGCATACAAATAAATCAGTATTCTGCCATGCAAGTCAATGGCAGGCAAAAGACAACTTGGCCAGTGAGTAGTGGTTGTTAATGGGGGAGGCTCAGTGTGGGACATGTAACTATGCATTAGTATGGCAATCCTATGCAAATGAGGGAAAGGCTAGTGAATCCCAGATTTTCCCAGGGTGTGAGGCAGGTCCCAAGAGTGTAAGAGTATAAATAGCTGGATGCAAGACTAGAATCTAGGTGACATCATGGGGGCATACTGTGCATGGAGTGGATTGTGACTTAAGATTTTGTTTTAAGAGGTAGCACAGCTAAGCCAGGTGTGCAACCAAACCACTTTACAAACAGCAGGATGTGTGCACTGCACACCAGGTCCTACAGGAAGAAAAAGGAAGTTAAACCAGGAAAAAGCAGCTCTGTGCACATATGAGCACTTTGTTTGCGCGGTGCACACACAGGCTTAAAAAGGGAGGCAATGGGAAGGGAAAACAGCAGTAGGAAGGTAATCAAGGAGAACTAGCTTAGCTGACAGGTAAAATGTATCAGAATCAGCCAATTACACAGGCAGCAGACCCGCCCAGCCCAGCCCAGCACACCACTATAAACTATGCAAACACCTTTCCCCCTTGTTTTTCCCAAAAACCCTGCACCACCGGTGTATACAGATGGGGAAATTTTGCAAAATGAAAGCAAGAGAAAAAATGTTAGGGACTGCTTTTGCTATCATAAACCAGTATGTGCAAGAGGCTGAGGGTGGTGAGGATGTGAATGCTGCTGAGCAACTCACAGTGAGGAGACGGAGAAGAGTGTACAGACCCAGGGTAACCTACCAAGGGCTACATGAGCTGGAGATAGTGGAGCGATATAGGGTGGACAGGGACCTCCTGCAGCAAATTGATGAGCTGTGCCGGCCACGCCTCAAACACAGAACTAACAGAGGAGAACCCATCCCAGTGGATACCAAGGTATGTGTAGGTCTAAGAATACTAGCTACAGGTACCTTCCAAAGGCCAACTGGGGATATGAAGGGGATTTCACAGGCATCAGCATCCAGGTTGCTCCACCAGTTCCTGGATGCCATGTCAGCACATGTCGGTGAGCATGTATATTTCCCCACCACGATTCCCACACCTGGCATCTGACGCAGCTGTACCAGATATTTGCCACTGGGGACATCCTACATGGTCACCTAGTGGGGGATGCTGGATACGCACTGGAGCCATGGCTGATGACACCCATCAGAAATGCACACACACCTGAACAATAATTTCATAATGACACACACGTACAAACATGAATCATAATAGAGCGTGTGTTTGGGATGCTCAAGTCATGGTTCCAGTGCCTAGACACATCCGGTGGAGCCTTTCAGTACTCACCAAATACATGTACTCAAATTGTCCTTGTATGTGCCATGCTACACAATATGATCCTGTGGGAAACAGCTGCAGCAGGAACAGCACAGGGCAGAGCCACACAGCCACCCACCAGTGCCAAGGCTTGCACAGGCACAGAGTGACTCAGAGGAGGAACAACCTGAGCCTGCTCCAGTAGGCAGAAGGAGGTTTGCCCAGTATGCCTTGGCCTTGGCCAAGAGGCAACGCATAGTACATGCACTGACACAGTAGGGACCCAGGGAATGACACCTCTCTCCAACTCGCACATACAGTAAAAGGGATGCCAAACATGAAACTACCTGTGCTCAACCATGTATAAGGAGTGTACTATGTGCATCTGACATAGGCAGCCCTGCATCACCACCCTCAATTCTGGGACACCCACAAGGTAAGTGACTCACACATGCCAGTCGGGGGGGGGGGCACATACCCAACAACAGTCACAGCCATCAGGATAGGTGTAGACAAACACAAACAAATGCTGTACTGTGGCCTCTGAATGAGCCCCATGGGTAACCCCTACCCCAGCCCTACACAGACTACAGTAGGCCAGCCAGTTGGATGTCAGTTGTGAAGGGTAGGAAGTCAGAAACGAATATGCAGGTAGTGAAAGCTACGATCTGTAGTACACTGGTATGCCTCTAGCCAGCACGATAGGTAAGACTATAGACGGAAATGGTGTACCTGACATACCAGTACAGTCATAGCAACTGTGTAAAAGTGTAAGGTGTGCTCCACCATCCTATGTTCACTTATAGTAACAGTCAGGTGTGCCCCCCACCCCTGTGTAGAAATGTAGAAACAGTTTGGTTCCCCCCCTGCTAAGCAGAAATGTAACAACAGTCAATGCCAAATGACTGATGTATACCCTGCAGACACAGCATGCTACCTGTCGGTGAACAACACAAAGGTCAGCACCGCAGTACAAACCACCTGGACTTGATCCACACATGCAATATAGATGGCCATACTGGGCATGCTCACACACTTAAACACAAGAAGGCCATGTCAGCAAACAACAGTGGACCAGACATATCTGGCAGTTGCAGTTCTCAGTGCAGACACATGTCAGTATGCACCACTCCTGCCTTGCACACACAGTGGATAGGAATACAGACATATAGATAAGGACAACACACTATAATGAGCCAAAGGTAGATGGACATAGATGTGTTGAAGAGGGTGACCGTGACAAGGAGACGTCTGAGCCTGTCCCACCCATTACACAGCCAAAGGGCTACAAACACATGAGGTGCAGGTGTCACTCACTGCAGATACTAGCCACCAGTATCTGTCAGCATGACGGCATGTTGCACGTGCCAGCTGTACAAGGAAGATGTCACCTAGTAGCTGTATACACGTACCTGTGGCATATGACCCTGTGTGTGCCTGCATGTGGCATGCCAACCCCAACATGAATGGATTACGGCCCATGCACACACTGCCCTCCCCATAGCAGTATCATGACAAGCCTGCTGAGGTCATCCAATGAGAAATACACCTTTGGGGGAGCTGTAGCTCAGTAATCCCCATGGCGCATCCCATAACTGTGTACTGCTGTACTGATAAACTAGTTAGGTAGTATTCCTAACCCCAGACTTGGCAACTGTGTGAGTGCGTGTATGTGTGCATGTCTCGGTCTCTGCCTGTGTAGAGAGAAATTATTTCTAGGTTACTCACACTCAGTACAGTTCACATACACAACATTGGCAAGGCTGCTGATGTCACGCACCTAGAAATATACCTCTGGGGAAATCATAGTCCAGTAATCTCTGTAGTGCACCTTATAACTGCGTACTGCTGTAGTGTGATAAAGTAGTGAGGTAGGTGTTTTAACCCCCAACCTGGCAACTGTGTGTGTGTGTGTGTGTGTGTGTAAATCTGTGTGTGTATCTGACTGAGTAGAGAGCAATATTTTTAGGCCACTCACACCCCATACAATACACGTACTTGACTCTGGCAAGGCTGCTGATGTCACTCACCTAGAAATACACCTCTGGGGAAGTCATAGCCCAGTAATCTCCATAGTGCCTTGTAACTGCATACTGTTGTAGTGTGATAAAGTTGTAAGGTATGTGTTCTAACCCCAGACCTGGCAACTGGGTGTGATGGTGTGTAAATCTGTGTGTATGTGTCTGACCGAGTAGAGAGCAATGTTTTTAGGCCACTCACACCCCGTACAATACACATACTTGACTTTGGCAAGGTTGCTGATGTCACTCACCTAGAAATACACCTCGGGGGAAATCACAGCCCCCCTAATCTCCGTAGCACGCCTTGTAACTGCATACTGCTGTAGAGTGATAAAGTAGTGAGGTAGGTGTTCTAACCCCAGACCTGACAATTGGGTGTGATGGTGTGTGAATCTGTGTGTGTGTGTGTGTGTGTGTGTTTGACTGAGTAGAGAACAATATTTTTAGACCACTCACATCCCATACAATACACATACTCAACTTTGACAAGGCTGCTGATGTCACACACCTAGAAATACACCTGTGGGAAAGTCATAGCCCAGTAATTTCTGTTGGGTGTTCTGTAACTGAGTACTGCTGTAGTGTGATGTAGAATTGTAGTAGAGTTCCATCTCTACCCATGGCAGTTACGGATGTTTTGTGTGTGTTGTAATGTCTGTGTATAGAGCAACGCATCATAGGCTACTCACTCGCAGTACATTTCAAATGCCCTACATTGCCAATCCTGAGAGAAAGTTCTTTAGTAATGCCTGTGGTCTGGCCTATAACAGCTCTATGCTGTAGTGTGAAATAGACCTCAATCGGCAGTTCTATACCCACACAAGTCAGTTGTGGATGTTTTGTATGTGTCTCACTGGCTGTGTAGGGAGCAATGCATTTTAGTCTAGTCACTTGCAGTACAGTTGAAATGCCCTACTTTGGTAATCCTGCAGATGTCATTCACTGTGAAATACACCTGTACTCCAGTAATGTCTGTGGCGCATACTATAACTGTGTAGGGCTGTAGTGTAATAAAGTAGTTAGGTAGGGGTTCTACTCCCAGACATGACATGTGCGTGTGTGTGTGTTTGTTTGTAACCCATATCCTGTGTAGAGATGAGTGTGGGCATTGTGAAGGGGGATTTGCTAATTTATTTTATGGTGGCCCTACTATATAACACAATGTCAACCATACAGGGATAACAGATGTAAATTAGCTGGGAGGCTGGGGTGCAAAGCCATACCCATACATGTGACATAAAGGCCAGACAATCCAAGTTACAACCCCACTAATACCCAGAGCACATACTCAACCCATGTGTCATATGAACACACATGCCTAGGCAGCAGCCAATATGTGGGTAGTACACTGCATATTGGCCACTGATAGTAGCTATGCAGTGATAGCAGTGGGCTACAAAGGGCATGTTACCCTGCCCATCTGTCCAATATGCACGTACATGCAGACAGTGCATCTCTGCCATGTTTCCCAATGGACACCTGCATCACCTGTGGTGCCTTCGCATGTGACTCACAATAGACATACCATGCCTGACAACATGTCCTATATGGACAGATGACACTGACATCAGGGAATGCTGTTGGCATGCCATCAATGTAGGTGAAGGGTAAACCTGCTGCCCAGCACCAGTTCCTGCCACAGGTGGGCAAGACTGGCACATCCAATGATAATCTGTGTTCACAACATGGGCCAGACACCCCAGGTACAGTTCCACATGTCACTGCACATGCATGTGGGAGGTGTGCACATCCCAGACACCATCCATGTCATGGACTAAGGAACACATACATGGCATGTGGTGTACAGCTTTGGCCACACACAAAACTCACCCAGGTGACTGGATGGGGGATGCAATAACCACCTGTGTGGGCAAATGCAGTAACTACAGGCCTGAGCCACAATGCAGACCATTATCATGTGGCCTGATGCCAGGGTATACTCATGGTCTACCCTTGTACAGCCTGCTGGCACAGTTGACCACCACACACCCATGTAGACAAGCACCCATGCATGTCAGAACTGGAACCCTGTGTGTTCATGTTCATGTGTGTTGTATGGTGCATATGTCCACATCCACACTCACTACAACCCCCCCAGGGCATACTGAAGCATACTGTCTGATGTGTGACATCTCCATGTACTCTTTGCCCATACGGCCTCCATATGACCCGTGTGGTGCATTTAATACCTGCACATTGATGTGTTGTGGCAATCCCAGTAGTAACGAGTTGCACTCCTGGCCCTGCCTAGTGTGTCAATGTGTGTGCGTCCCTGTGTGAGTGTGCCTGTGTTGATGCTGGCACCTATTCATGCAGACAGGCCTGTGTATGACACCTACTGTATATCTACTGTATCCCTGTTGCAGATATGGCTCACCCTCACATATATGTTCTGAGTGCTCCACATCAGGTAACCCACGTGGTGTGTCCAATAACTGCATCGAACTGTGATAGCACTACATAATTGTCGGGGGTTTGATACCCTGTGCTGGTAGGTGTGTGTCACGAACATGCTTCAGTTTTACACTCCCACCCCTCCCTGACATGTATTTGCCTCTGTCTGCCTCCCCCACGCCCTCTATGGTGGATGTGGAGACCCACACTTGCCTTGCTTAGGCAGCAGCATGTGTATTTTATGTGGTGCTCATGATCAGCGGATGGTCTCTGCAAGAATTGCAGCCCTCCCATAGCTGATTCCATGTGGAACAGCTGTGCTAAAAATCCCATAGACAATTGCATGGAAACACATTCCAATACCTAGGAACCTCATGGTGATGTTGGGCCTTTTCAGTCACAGTGAGCATGAACTAGATCTGTTGTTTGGCAAACAGCATCTCAGGTGGATTGGGGATTCACCTCCAACAACATACACTGTGAAAAGAGGGCAACAAACAGGAGGGGGATGTGCCTTACCTGACTACAGACTGTAACTACTGCTATACTGCATTTGGAGTAATGTTGGTTTAATAGTGTTTGTCTGGATATGCCTGTCATACATGTAGTAATACCTGCCATGTCAGTTCCATGTATATGAGGAATCCCCATCTGCAGGGATATCTGCAGACTGGAAGGTGTTGTGCCTATGGTTTCATGTGTTATCAACAGTGCATCTCTCTGTGGAATGCAGGCAGTAGTGTGAGAATTGCAGTCTGTAGATGGTGAAGGCCATGACAGTTACTGACTTCATATCCCTCATAGGACATATGTTGCAACAAACACCATTACAATGGAAAATATACAAGGTTATCACAGCAACATGTCTATAATGGCCCTGTGTATGTGCTGTGAGCCACACCACTGGAAACATTTGTACACATGGCGTGCATGAAGTGGTGCATATGTGCTGTATGCCATAAATAGTGTCATCATATCTGATAACAAGCCAGTGATATATCAGATTGCTACACATGTCATGTACAGTAGGGGTTATATTTCATGACATAAGCTGGACATTCTGTGGATGTTTATACAGTATTGAGGTCTGTGAAGTGATGGTGAATGTCGGCAGTGTATGCATTGTTAATATGTACTTTAGCCTGTGTACAGACTGTGGTAGATGTTATTGTCCTAGCTCCCTGCCTATCAGATGTTAAATGCTGCCCCACTGTATGGTACCATTTCACCATACATATTTGCAGGGCCATACACACACATGTCCCATACCACAGATAGCCATCAGACCAAACTGTGTAGCAGGACAGTATATGTAGGGACATTCTGTGACAGGCACATATGAGGATGGTGTAGAACAGATAGTCCATATACTGTAATATTATGCTAGCCTACCATATGTGGCTGTGGCTGTGTTCACATTGGTTGTGGTAATGCACTGTCACACAGGTGTATCTTACCCTGTTCTGTGACATGGCTGTTGAGCCTGCTATATAGGCAATTGCATGTGCATTCCCCCATACAAGATGTAGGCCAGTGTTGAGCCAGTCTGCCTGTAGCCTGCCCAGTGCATTGTTACATGCCTAGCAGTGGAGTGTACTTAACCAGTGGCATGTCATGTGCAGATACTTGCCAGATGCACTGCTGCCGTGCCTCCCTTAAATGTATTTTCGACAGACCAGTGGGATGCTATACAGATGTATGTCAATATCTAGTGGGTAGTATATGTCCATGGCACCCCTGTAACAGCAGTCATTATGTGTCAGGCCAGACAGGAATGTGTGAATCCAACACTTATGGTGCCAAATGTATACCAGTTGTTATGTGTTATACCCATCTACATGGCTGTCTACATCCATATTGTCTGGCCTGGTACACATGTGATGCACTAAAGGAATATGTGCATACCTCTGGACTGTACAGGGTGTGTCCGAAGTTTCATATAAAGTGACCAATATCTCTGCTGCACTCCACAGGTGCATTACATGCTAGCAGCGGTACTTTACAATGATGTCCATAGGATGTCTGTCAGTAGCCAATGGCACACATGTTATA
>NC_056731.1:1976065986-1976070986 GCF_019279795.1 Protopterus annectens
CGATATGTATTCCAGCTTGCAGTTCAAGTGCCAGCGAAGGTGCCTGTAGAACTGCAGTTCTCTTAACTGTGGTGCAGTAAGAAAAGAACAGTTAGTCCTTTCTGTTTGCAGAATGGGCTGTTCAAAGGAATGATTGTCCCCCTGTGAAAGGTGAACACATATATATCAATATAGGCATATATGGACATGCATCTGTAAATGGAACTGGGAACGTAACCACAACATATATGTCCACTTGGACCATTGATGGGTTTGAGAGGCCCAAACAACATGCATCTGGCATGGATAGGTACCCCCCCAGTCAAATACGTCTGGCCTGCAATACAATATCAACCTTAGCAGATCCCATAAGCAGGACCCTACATGACAAGGGTAGTACATGTTAACAGTACTCCATCCCACCTGTAGGATGTAAGGCTGGCATTACTAACATATCATGCAATACAGTCAAGTGACATGTCTTGGTTGGGGGAACCCCCTAGGCAGGTGCAGCAAGTAGCTGGGATCCCTCATACAGTCCGATAGCCCTGCACCTGACAATGGTTTCACCAATGTTGGCAAGGACATCCACAAACCCACCATTTCAGCTGGGAACTACCTCCCAGTAGCCTGATGACCATGGACTGCAGGGGCATGGAACATACCAACAATGAACCCATGGCCAATGTCACTGGTTATCTCAACACACGGGACCCTGCCAATGTTGGACTTGTCAAAGGCAGAGAATATAACCTGAACCCGGTATACCTCCTCAACCCAATCATGACAGGTGTAGATGAGGGTTAGCAGGTGCACAATGCCTATGTACATCATAGCAGGCTTTTGTACACCATCCCACTTGTAGGAATGTGTGTAGTTGTTACAGGATCTACCTACGTTCACAGGATATGTTTCCACAAGCACTGCTTGGCATATGCCAACATACCACAGGCGCCATCCTGTGAGGATACAGTCCTTCACAGGTCATAGATGTGTCAATGCCCTCCTCTACACTGTTGAGGTGTGCAGCACTACTGGGGTTGCTATAACTCACTGGGTGTGGCTGTTGTGTACACAACTGTCATAACTGCAGTTACTGTTGCATCTATCCCCCCACATAGCTGTCTGTAATATGGTACAGTGTATGTAATCAGGTTGTTAGTTGTTGTCTACACCATTCACAGTAGTTGAGTGCCTCACACCCTCCTAAGGGTACGGCTATGCCACCGGCATTGGCACACACATGGTACATAGGTGTGGATCACAATGGAGTGGGGAGAGGGACATACACCCTGCTGTTTGCATGTTCAATGCCATCAACATTGCAGACCGCATATATACCACTGTGTGGTAGTGCCAATGCTGTCTTGGTGGGATTACATGTGCAACAGATGTGTTACCTGCATGGGGACATACCTCCATGTGTACAGTCCTGTACCTGTACTGCATCCTAACCAAAGACACTGTGTGTTGTACCCAGCCATGGCATGTGTACCACCCACTACACTTACTGGAGTCCACTGTACAAGGCGTGCTGACACCACTACACCCATCTGCCATGTGGTACAAGGACAAACACAACACAATCTGAATAGATACTGGTGACAACAATACAACATTGTTAATTAAAGCCAGGATACATCATGGCTGCACAGCTACACCTTCCAAGATATTAGCATTTCACTTTACTGCTGACGACATGCTACGCATCATTCCTTTGCTATTCTGTTGTACAGTCACCCTGTGCATCAGAACCATGTTAGGCTGTCCCTGCATCGATGTTACAGATGTCAGGCAGTGGCACAGGTATCATCATATGCACAGGGTGTGTTGTTGGTTTGCCAGAGGCCTAGGCTGAGCCATACAATTGACAACATGTGTGTGTGTGAGGGGGCTGAGTATTGTTATGGGCCACTGGTGATGTTGTGTGTGCAGGTATGTGGTTGCCCTAGGTTCATTGTTTATGTGTGTGTGTCTGCATACACACAGTTCCTCCATGTGGCTGCCCTCTACAGGGAATTGTGGGACAGCTGCAGACTATACCTGGCAGGGTTTGCAGTTCACCATCTCCAGCCATGGACACGGGACTTGTGTCTGGCAGCGGTGCTACAAGCAGTATCAGGTACAGAGCCAGACCGAGTACTGTCCCCCACGTTTGACAGACATCCACTGGATCCAGGTCCCTCCTGGGACTGGCCAGGGTCACATGCATGTGGTCTGCTCTGACGGGTTGTGGACTGCCCCCCCACAGTGCTGGGGCTGGTACTGCCACTACGGGAGAGGCTGTGACTGTTTGGACATCCACGGTGACCTCCAGCTGCTGGTGTTGCTGGTATACGTCCACGTGGCTGTTGCAACCATCCCGCCCTGTCCTGATGCATGGACATGACATTTTGGATGAGTTCCAATGTCTCACCCCACCGTCTATCCATGACCTCGGTGTAATTACGGATGGCACCTGCTAGGTCATGGATGCTGTCAGTTACAGAGGTGTGATGAGCCCTCTGCTCCCTTAGACCCTGCCTGGTGTACCGTTCCATTTGTGCCTGTGCCTCCATGACAGTCTGGAACATGCGTGTGGTTGAACTAGAGGTTGCACGTTTGCCAGGTGCATGATGTCCAGCAGTGCTCCTATGAGCACCCCTGCACATCTTCCTATGTGATACCCCACCAGACATCGGGCTATGGCTGCTGTGTGCTGACACATGTGCTATAGATACCACACTGTCCTGGTCCATGCCAACTGTAGGCTGTCCCTCAGCTAAGGCCAATGGTGATGATGTGTGTAGAGGCAGTGTGACTGTGTGCGTGGATGGTGTGGATACGTATGGGTTGTCAATTGGTGGCCCAGCTGCAGCCCCTGATGACCCTTTCTGTGCCTCAACACACTTATCTTCATGGCCACTGTCTGTATGAGTGACATCAGATTCCCTGCAGGGGGGACCCAGCCTCACCTCTCCACCTGTGAGAGGAAAACAGGGAACAGACTTTAAGACATGTACAACACTGCTAAACAGTAAATACACACACACATACACACACACACACACACACACACACACACACACACACACACGTGTGCAGACATGGCCACATACACAAACATGCACACATGCAGTCGACATACATGGCAACCCATTCACTACACCAGACCGCATTTACAGACAGCTCCTGCAACCCCATAACACACACAATCACAGGTGATGGTGCAGTACAGTATCACACACATACCTGTAAATACACACGTCAGCATGCAGTACATGTGGGGCTAAACAGCATGCAGTGCAACTGTAGTCAATCCTCGTTACCAGCATTATACATGGCTGTGATGCATGGCTCCTGTTTGTAGGTGATGGCCATCTTCCTGCAACCCACTGCACCCATGTCCACAGAATTGCTGTGCATCCATTCAGCACCCTGGCATGTACTGTGCACCGTACCTCACGGGTGTGCACACCATTGCAGGATGTGTCTCTGTGTGTCTGGTGTGTTTCTGTTGCTTCTCACAGCCTTTGTGTGTTCCTGGATCACGTGTGGACACATGTGTTTAGTGACCGCTTGATGTGTATTCACATAAGTCATCATCAGTGGTGCATGTATGAGTGGTAGATTGCCATTAGACTGACCACACAGGTATTTTACTGTACCTATGGTGAGTGTAGAGAACATTATTGACCATAATTGGGCCCTGGCTGATGTTGCCTGTGGTACACAGAGGTTCATAGGTGAGTATTGTTCTATTGGTCCTGGGGCCTACATAAGCCCAGCCACAGGGCTTCCCTACCATGCACCACCCACTAATGTTATTCCCTTGTGCCCCTGTCAGGCTGTGATAGACACATGCTACCTGGGGTGTATTGCCCATCCAATTGGCAAGTGTTTCTGTCAAGAGGGCCAATGAGTAGCATTGCCTGACATGTATGGGTAGTCCGTTCCAGAGTGTGGTGATTCCACAGGACAGGGCCCTATCCCTCCAGTATGTTATGTGCAATATGTTGATTAGGTTTAGGACCCTGAAGCGTGTGTTAGCAGAGGGAGTGGGATGTTGTTATATGTAGCATGTTCAACTGCTCTGTGTATGACATAGCTGTGCATGTTGGTCAGATGTCAGCTGTGCCTAGGCAATGTCCACTGGAGTGTAGCCACAGCTGTCAGAGATGGACTGTGTATTGCATGTGTTTGAGGTTGGTAATCCCATTAGTGAGGTGTGTGCTGTGTCAGTGCACATGTACAGCATGCATTATGGGTAGGTGTGTTAGATGTGTACATGGCCTATACCTTAGCTATGACATGCACAGTGAATTGCCAAGCATAACCTTAAACCATCCTCACCAACATCCAGCCACTGCCTTGCTGGTATCCCAGCGGTACCTACAATGACATGAGATAGAGTTGATGTCAGTGGCCACAGCTGTGGCATTGCTACAGGGTGGCTGCAATATTACAGTACAACAACAGCTGAAGTCTACAGTACTACAGTTTATGCATTACTGTTTATCGGTACTACACAGTAACATACCCCACATCTCACACATGCATGCTCTCCCTGTACAGATGCATACAATACAGTAGTCTACTGATATGTCCTGGAACCTTACCTGCATGCTCAATGTGCGGTGTGTGAGTAGCACCACCTCCATGACTGTATATGTCTGGAGCTCTTGTGGGTGGGCAGGTGCTACCAAGCTGATGAGCAGCTCCTCCACTCTGGTGAGGGGGAGATGGATGTTACACCCCCCCCCCATTGCGAGGTGGTCACCCCGCATGGCAGCGGCAGGAAATCGTACTTGCTGGAGCAGGTCACTACAGTGGTGGCGGACCTGCTCATAGGTTCAGCTGTGCAACCCCACCTCATTCACCCTACGGACTACATCAGTCCACATGGCTGTTCTCTCCAGCTTGTCCATGCTTGTCTGTGAGAAGAGCAGCTGATAGTTGTGGATGATGCTGGTGATGATGATCTCCTACTCAGTGGCACTGTATGCAGGGTTTCTCAGATGTGCCATCCTCCCTGAAAGACA